>NC_134839.1:70655247-70942809 GCF_965363235.1 Mytilus galloprovincialis
AAATACCTTAACATTATAAAAACTATTGACAACCCTATTGTTCTCGTATTACTCAATTATTTTATTTTATTGATCATTAATTTCCTTCTCAAAGAATACATATGATATTATGTATCTTCAAAAAGGTCACCTTTAAAAAAATCATAACAAAAAGTCCTTTGATGTCTATTAGAAAATTTATAACTAACGATGATCCATTTCTGTTATGATCTATTTACTCTTTAATTAAATGCATTTTTTAGTAACAAAAGTGAAAAGTTATCTGTGCATATCTAATCTTTGTTCTGCCTTTATTGTTCTTTTGTGAAAAAACAAAATGATTTACTGTATTAAATTCAACGAAGTGTCCGTATTATTGACTCTATGTTTAAATGTCAAAAATGATTACGACCCAGTGGATGTTATTTTTTCTTCTCAATGGTAAGATCGATTACTTCCAATTAATTTGTAAATAATGTTTTTTTTAAACATACTATTCTAATAGTTATCAAAGGCACCATGCTTATAATTTGATACGCAAGACGCGCGTTTCGTCTACGTAAGACTCATCAGTGACGTTCAGATCAAAATAGTGATAAAACCAAACAAGTACAAGAACATTCAGGACCAAAAATTCCTAAAAGGGTGCCAAATACGGCTAAGGTAATCTATGCATGGGATTAGAAAATCCTCAGTATTTTGAAAATTCATATTTTTGTAAACAGAAAATTTATAAAAAAAATTACCATATAATTGATATTCATGTCAACACCGAAGTGCTGACTACTGGGCTGGTGATACCCTCGGGGACGAAACGTCCACCAGCAGTGATATAACAGCAGCAGAAAATAGATACGATACCTACATTTGAAAGTAAAAAACGTCGGACTTGTTTCTTTACTCAATACGGATATTATTTACTTCGTTAAATGTCAACAAGATGCGTCGTTCATGTTAGTTATAAATTTAAGTTACAAATGCTAAAAACCTGAATTTCTCATTAAATGTTAATTCCACCATTCTAAAAGTTGCTTATAATCATTATGCTTGATTTTTCATATTTAATAAGGTAGGCAGGTTAAAGTGTATTGCTTGAAGATATCAATGTTATTTTCAAAGAAACAAAATCTTTTTGGACGTTAAAATACCAAGAGAGAACATTTGTGTAATCAGGAATATTTTAGTTGAGATTCTAACAGAATTAGTTATTATGCAACGATTTTTGTTTCAGTTATAATGCAGCTCTCTTCCTTTTTTATGAGAAATTTGAGTGAGATAATTTTTTTTTTTTTTTTTTTTTTTTTTTTTATCTTAAATGACATTTATTTAAAAATATCTGTAATATTCATTTATTATATACCAAGATATGTTTAGTTTGTTCTAAATCATAACGAATTTAAAATGAAATCACAATAAAAAACTTGCTGCGTTCAAAGTGCTGTACTGGAGTAAGCTTTATCAGGAACGATCAATGTCAAGTATTTGAATATTATTTACAATAACCGAAACACGTGAAAGGTGATATCACTAAAAGGGACATCAAAATGGATTTCAAACAAAATGAAATTCAGTCTTAATTTTAATTAGTACTTTTAAAAGCTAGAAAACCAAAAGTTGCTAAAACATACTGGAATAATTTTCAATAGTGTGATACACTTTATATATACTAAACGAACGTAATCAATGCATCACTGGGAAATTATTGTGTCGGGGATTTCGATACCATAAATTTCTTAAAACTTTTTCATAGATACAAAGATTTGATTAGTAAATTTGGCTGTACCTGTAGAAAACTTATTAACATTGGTATTTCACATCCTAAATTTTACGGTAATATTGTACTTATAGCGCGGTAATCAGTTTGTGATCCATGTAAACTCATCGAACCTTTAAACAAACTTATAAGTAAGGGTTATCTTACCAATATTGTAATTAGATCTCTGAATATAGTTTACATTGGCACTTATATCGATTTTGTCATTAGCAAATTAAAACATAACTAAATTGTATCTTCTTTTGAGGCGGGATGTATAGAGACACATGCACTCACGTTAATTTTTATCTCTAAAGAAGTCGCTTCTCACTATCCTACTACCTGTCGATACATTTATATTTGGCATTGCACAAGTCATGTCTTATCTGACATTCATGTTCATGACGTTAAAATACTAAATCCCTGGGATGTGTTTTAGTTGATTTTAGTCTGTGATGCATGATTTTTTTTTATTAATTGTTTTTGGCTTTTAACTAGCTGTCAGTAACTGCGAGTACTCTCAAATCGTACTTTCTTGTTAATTTGACCTGTTGATACTATTTGTAATGCTTTTTTGTTATTTTAAATTAATATGGATCTTGTCTATATACCAGCTTTGATTATTTGGAATATCTACTAATTTTCACGTCTTTGTACTTCATTCGTATGAACATCAAGATTATTCTCATTAAATCTGTACAGGGAAGTTTTATCTAGCTCCAATTGTATAGTTTTATTGTTGATATTCACCGCATATGTATCTAGTGTTAAATTAGGTATTTATATGACAGAACTTTCTTGGTATTCCTAATTTATTGGAAAATTTTATATACAAAGAAGTAGTATACCTTAAACGACAGAGTTATTTTTTATTAACCTGTATATATTATGAAAACCGTTTTTTTCAAAAGTTATTATTTTTCTATTAAGGGTTGTTAAATATTTCGCGGCGGTGTCTTGCCATGGCTTTGTTTGGACTTGTTTGTTTGCTTTTTGGCCTTGAATGTTTGTCCCCAATATTTTAATAACTACGTATTTGCATTCAGGTATCGCAGATCAAATTTATTCGTTCATAGTGTGTTAATGTACGTTTTTGATTGAGTTAAGCCTTCCAATTGATATTTTATCGTGTGTTTTTCTATGTTGTGATGTGATTCTATTGTTTCAGAAAAAGGGAGAAGGTTTGGTACCATTAAAACGTTTAATCCCGCTGCAAATGTTTGCACCTGTTCTAAGTCAGGAATCTGATTTACAGTAGTTGTCGTTTGTTTATGTAATTTATACGTGTTTCTCGTTTCTCGTTTCTTATATAGATTAGACCGTTGGTTTTCCCGTTTGAGTGGTTTTACACTAGTAACTTTGGGGCTCTTTATAGCTTGTTGTTCGGTGTGAGCCAAGGTTCCGTGTTGAAGGCCGTACATTGACCTATAATGGTTTTCTTTTATAAATTTTTATTTGGATGGAGATTTGTCTCATTGGCACTTACACCACATCTTCCTATATCTATAAACTACACATTATACACAATTTACACTTATCCATAAGTCACCTAGTTGCTACATACAGCTAGAAAGCATTATTGTGGAAGAAAATTTGATGCAAAATCGCAAACATGTTTATGTACAATTTTGCTTCGAAAAAAATATTCCTTTTCTATTAGAAATTTCTTTGTACTTGAGACAAATCTTTACTTCAAACGTACTATTAATTTGGTAAAGAAAGCTCTTTTAGTTATTTTTGTTCATTTTTGCGACATTTATTACAAAGTTGCAAATGTATATCAAAATTTCAATTTGAATCATTTTCACGGTAACTATAAGATACATGTTCAGAAATACTAAAAGATATTGTTAAAACCTAAAAGTGAATTTAAGTAAAGAATGTTTTTCCAAATGACCATTGCGTGAATATTTTTTTTTTAAATTGACCCTATTTCGTTCTCGTAATGGAAATTTAAAAACTGTTCACATTTTTAATCGCAAAATTAATTGATCGAATGCAGCTTGATATAATAAAGCAATTTACGTATGTAGTTTGTAAATGGTTAAATGCACCAATATACAAAATATAAACTCTAACACAAACATATCTTTCATTTCATCTAAAGTTTTAAATACATGACTTCATGCAAAGTTTACCTTTTTATTAAAAATAAAATATGTATTGACAGTACTTATATATAATATTAAGAGAAGTGTATTGCCTTTATATCAAACGCCAATTGAACGAAACATAGTATCAGTGAATCTTACAATTGAAATTGTCAAAAGAAATTAACTTTTTTTTTACATGCGTTCTTTTATTTAAGTATTACACCAAGCTAATAGCTGGACATCAGAGGGTGAGCGTTTAGCTAGAAATAATACCGTTAAAGCTACCGAATACGACCGCCTTGTTAGACCAGCCGATACTGTCAACTTGCAAATAGGACTGCACTTGCTCACAATCAACTTTTTGGTAATTATCATAACTCTTGTTATTTGGTAACTGTAATGCGATAGAATAAATGAGTTACACTTTCACATTTACAATGCTCTGAAACAAATGAGAATTTCATGAAGGTGTATAAGAAGCTGACGTCATCAATTTACAAACAATAAAGAAACCAAACCATATGCGAGAAAATGGTCAACTTTTATCTAAGTGAAAGTAATCATTTCTGAGTATAAGGCTCACTGCACTCATTTGACAATTCAGTTAAAAATCTTATTATTCGATGTTTAACCAATTTTTAATTGTTATGAAAAAAAGAAATAATCTCTGTTTATTTTATTATAGTAGAAGCTAAAGTTGTACAAACATAAAGAACAGCAAAATGAAAATGAATATTCTGCCCAACAAAATGCAGGATTTATAGCGTGCAAAATCGTACATAATGATTTGAAAATTTCAAGTCTGCATAGCAATTGGTGAATTAAAATTCCGTCTGCGAAAAATTTCTCCTCATGAAACCCTGAAAAATAAACGGTTGTCGGCTTTTTCATGTCAATGCGAAAGTACCGAGTACGGTACTTTATATTTTACATTCATGTTCGTTTATATTAAATTGTTTATTGCAGGAGATAAAAAATCTACAATTATCGTTAACAGGATGGATTTCAATGGTAAGTCGATGTATATTATTAATCGACCTTCATGAATAATAGTAATTACAATAAATTACAATACTAACAAAATAAATAGAGTACAGGTCAAATTGTTTAGGTAGAGTAATGGTTTGAATAAATTGAACTGTGAGGTAATTGGTTATATATAACCACATTCGAGTTCATCCTTCACCGAAAAAACACTTGTCAATTATGCGCGCCTTCATGACGTCTAGAAATAGTGTTTGTTTTGTAAGTAATTAATCATAATTCCTAATGACAGCAGTGCTGATTGTCAATTATGAGAATTTAATTTGCCGACTAATTCATGCAATATAGCATTATAGTTTTCTGACCACTTGCCCAACATTGGAACGGAGGTGACGATGCCGCTAAACTCACGAATGATGTTCACTAAAACCAGAGTTTTTGACGGAAATGCATCACACTCGAAAGCTGTCTATTGAACAAATGGAAAGGTGTCGATAGAATATGCCTGACCAAAATAACTTCGAGTATAAAAATGAATGATCAAATTTGACGAGAACTACCATATACTCTAGGCATCAAGTAGATTGTTTTTGTATTGCAATCCTTCAACCTTTATAACCATATATTGGTACATATTACAACGTCTTAATATATGAAAATATGCACAGAAGGAGTGTTATCTTCATGATTCATGTTTGACCAATTACCTCGGTATAAGTAAAAAAAAGACAAGACAGGTGATGAAAAAAAAAAATGAAAAAAATGGACATCCGAAATCAATCCGAATTGGTTGATAACTGAAAATCAATTATAGCTTAACTTCCAGCAGATTTTTGTGTTTTATGTTTCGTATTTCCTTCTCACACAAAAACATAATGAATAATAGTACTCGAAATTTGGTAAAGAGTTATCAATCATCGTGCCAATCAAATTCAGTCTGCACTACATGTGATTCTGATATAATTTTAGCCAGCAACAGTATAGACTATTATACTTGTAGGACCTAATGATACTTATCGTCTATGGTGAAATCGCCTAAAGAAGTTTAGTTTAAGTTCAAATGTATAATTACACACCCTTTGTTTCAGTAGATTACAATCATTCATTCGTTAAGAAATAATTGATGCAAGCTATACTTTATTGTAGTTTTAACAAGAGTAGGCATTATATTCGTTATTATTTTTGCCCGAACGATAGTCAGTGAGTGTTAAAATAACACGAATTTAATGCCTTCCCATGTTAAAACTACGATAAAGTATAGCTTACATCATTTATTTCGATTCTGATTAGGACAATTAAGGTAATTTCTATGTCCGATGTGTAAAAGTGTAGAGCTTTTGTATAGGCTCTTCCATGAACCTCCCGTTTTCGTTTGTAAACAAGCAAATGACTGGCAATGTGATTTTTCAGAGGGAGGCGATTTGAACAGCTAGCATGAACGGTTGCGTTTCTTGGTCAAATATGTCAATTTCGAATTGCAACACATTACAGTCATAACAAATAAATCAGTAACAACATGTGCATCATTTAAGAGTTTGGAAGTGTTTGAAGTTAATCAAATATATTAAATGCATGCCAATTTGTTAAAAGGCAGTGTCTGCGCGTACCCGCATGCGGATACGAATAGTAAAATTGCCGTTCGTAGGCTACGCGTACCCACATCCGGTTTTATAATAAAATGGCATCGGATGGGGAATGAACGTGAAATATGATCAAATATATACGGAATTTGTCGCAATTAGTGAATAAATTGATTAAAACTACTCAGAAGTTTTATAAATATTTATATAAAAGGTAAGTGGACAGTTTTTCGTTTTTCACATTTGATAAATATTCTTAAAATGGAAGACCGTCAGTAATATACATTTGGGGAAGAATATTAAAGTTATCATAAAGAATTGAACAATTTGTTCAAAACTATTAGTCGATAATCATCATTAATTTTATACAATTGTATAAAAGAAACTCGGAATCAATTACAGCTGCAGAGTAAAGAAGAAGTGGAAAAAACAAAAATTAAAGAGGAATTAAAGTTTTACAGAATAAATTGTGAATATGTATCAAATGTAAAAAAAAACCTACACGATCAGGATCTTTGGCCTGTGATTGTTGTTTGGACTGGCAACATTTGAAATGTGCAGGGTTGAAAAATGTGTCAAAACAATCGTATTGGATATGTAAAATTTGTTCCAAATCTTAATTTGTTACTCGAATCATGAATCTTTTAAAATTGTTTATTTTGACATTATTACTTGCTTCTTTTACTTTTATACAGTCCTCCAAGCTTTAATTTTAGTAGTTTAAGATATTTTAAAATTTCAAGTTCTGTTTAACATTTTACAAAAAGATTATTTTTAAATCTCATATGGGTATTTTTCAAATTCAGAAATGTTTAATTCTTTAAATTTGCATTTACATTTTATAATAGTATTACTTTTTATCATGTTTTTCATTTTCAGGGACTGTACAGTTTTATTTCCATCAGTGTGCATTTAATTTGCAATGTTTATTATGTATATATATCTAATAAATACAACTTGAAAATATTATATTTTACACTCTTAATTCACTCGTTCTACACGAAATCCCCATATTATCGATAATTTCCGTTTATATTTCACGTTTTATTCCCGATCCGATAGCATTTTATTATAAAACCGGATGTGGGTACGCGTAGCCTACGAACGGCAATTTTACTATTCGTACCCGCATGCGGGTACGCGCAGACACTGGCTTGGTAAAATTTATTATTCTGCAGTAGCCAATACGCATGTGGAAACAAATTTTTATTACATTTAGAGCATTGGTTTATTTACAAAGCAAAATCTTAGAATCTACAATTTTCCAATGTTTTAGTTTTTATTTAAAAACATATTTATTTTATAGTGGATTGGGAAACAAGTTTTGCAACTTGTATTAATCTCTTTCCACTTTTTGGGTGCGAGTGCTGCCTTGTAGCGGCATTAGCCTGCTCTTTTTCTAAATCTACAAGGGTGTCTTTAACGTGCAAGAGATATGGCTCTCTCTTAACACGGGTCAGCCATTTATCGTCCCCTTCCGACGGACTATCATCGTTTCCTCGAGACCATACTCGCAAATGTTTTAGATTATAGTTGTTCTTATCTTCCAAGCATTATATATCGCTATTTTTTTTAGGAGTGGGAAGATGAAAGATTACTATGGAACCCTGCAACGTATGATGCTGACTTTTATTTTGCGTTAGATACAGAGATCTGGAAGCCAGAGTTATTTGTTGACAATTCGTACGTATTTCTACCACTTTCTGGTATGTTATGTTAAATAGAATAAAGAGAGGATATGGGATTATGTTTTGGAAACAAACATTAAATACATTTGTCGACCGAAAACAAAGATCCTGTCTTGTTCTTGTGATATTTTTATTGATCGGATGGGCGATTTAACAATTTCTCCTGCTGTTTTCAACGCAATTGCATGAAACTTCTAAGAAAGATTGCGCACATATCAAAGTTGTTCTAGATGTTAAAAATGTGGTACCAATTGTGTTGCGTATGTAAGTACTCTCGGGGTAATTTTAAGTCTGTGATGTAACATACTTGAAATAGAAGACAGAATTTAAGTTACGACAATTGGAACATCTCCGTCGTCACCTGTTAAAGTAAATATTTCATAATGGCAAACCAACATTGAGGAGACATCATCTATATAATTCCAGTTTAAGAGTACTCTTACTTGTATCAGATAAGATGTTTACAAAATATGATTTGTCCCTCCTTGAAAAAGATATTGGTTTCTATGTTCGTTGTTCATTCTTTTTTTTTGAAACAAAGTAGTACAAATTCGTACACTTTGTATATAATGTTGGAATGGGATCTACTAGTGTAAAGGGTAGAAAAGTCATTTTTGTTTGTTATTTACTATTGCAAGTAGAACGATCATTATATTGAATGTAGTTTAAAAGAGCTCCGGAAGACGTATATAAAGTATATGTTAGACTCAGATCGACGACAGCCTCTAATCGACGTCCATTCCTCAAATCGACGTCCAATCCTCAAATCGACGTCCAATCCTCAAATCGACGTCTAAATTTGACGTCACATTCTCAAATCGACGTTCAATATATTGATGCTCTAATTGACGTCCAATGTGACTTCATGTAGTGCCAAAACGACGTTCGATTGAGTGTAGTCGTCTCTAATCGAGGTCCAATATCAATAAGGACTTACACTAATAAACATGTTATGTAAGGTTCTTACGTCAACATATTTTACATTTATACATACTTTCCATATAGATTTTTTCAACCCGAAAAAGGTAACATGCATATTAATATTTATCTTGATAAAAAGTTAGGCCAATCGATCTCTAATCTTTCCTATTCATATTAATAATTAACATGCATGCCAATGAGAAAACAACCCAACGACAAAGAAAACCAAATGACATCTAGAGAGCATAAGTCAGTCTTCAACAAAACACAAATTAAAGAACTTCAGCCAATTGTTTCGAGAGTATTACAAGTCGGACCTGTAGTGAAATATATACGCAAGAAATTGGCATTATGTTTTTATGTTGTGCTGTTACACCGCTGTTCCTGATCTGTCCGGAAGGGTTAAGTGCGCACACGCATGTTTATCGCCGCCATATAATTTCAATGTGTGCCTGTAGTCCAGTGGTTGTCGTTGGTTTATGTCTGTCATATTTGTTTTTCGAAATTGTTTTGTTGTAAATTCGACCGTTAGTTTTCTAAATTGAATTTACATTACTCATGTCGACGTGGTCTTTTATAGCCTTTGCCGTATGGGTTTTATTATTGTCGAAAGCCGTACGATCGCCTTTAATTGCTCACATTCACTTTAATTTAACTCTGTTGGATAGTTATCCCATTTGAAATCATATCATATCTCCTTATTTTTATGTAATCTTTAAAATCTAAAAATTAATATCAAAATCTGTTTACATACTTATAGTTAATGAATATAAAACATATATTTTTTAAATAGATTTTATTTGTCACACATAATAGTTTACATTTAAAAGTTTTAAGGTTTCAGCTGATATCGGTTTAGGTCAATTCTGTATTCGGTTTCCCGGCAAAACGGACGTCAAATAGAAAAGTTAAAAATTGGACGTCGATTAGTTGAGCCCAAAATTGGTTGTCGATTTTGAATGTTATTTTGTTGTGACGTTCGAATTGGACGTCGATTTGATAAATGGACGTCGATTAGAGACCGGACGTCGATCTGAGTCTTACATATATATTAGAGAACATTTATCCGTAAGGAAACAATATTATAGATGATGTGATAATATATATATATATTTTTTTTAACTCAATCTATCACTTTGGAAAAAATAAAAAAACAATTATGATAACAGTTCTTTTTTTTATATTGATATACCATGAAGCTCTCAGGATGTTCTATTTTTTTATTTTCAATATTCGACTAAAACATTTTCAAAAGTTAATTAGAATTAATCCATCTCTGGAAGTCTGAGTAACAGGCATAATTTTACAATTTTTACAATTATAACATGTTATATACAAGTCATGCTTTAACAGTTGATTTAAACAAAAATCGTTTATTAAGATGAAAATTATACAATTGTGAATATAAATTTTATTGTTCGGATAAAAAAAAAAGAATTAGACAACAAGCTGTCATCACATGTTTGAGCATACTTTGGACATTTTTCACAATAGGAAATTTTGAAATAGTTCTTAGTACGTTAGAAACCTATCATTGTTCTTCTTGAACAATCACACATAATGATCAGCATCCTTAAAAGGTGTCAGACCACCAATTACTCCTTTCAATTTAGAACGTATGTGAAAGTAGCCCTACTCTGACACAACATAGTGCTTTTGATGTCCTTGTTTACTTAAACTAACCAACAAATTTGCAGAAATGAAATTTTTGGTGAAAGAGAAATATATCTACATCATTTTGAGCCAAAATTTACTTGTCTATGAGTTTGCATTAAAAATTGAGGAATTAATACGCTCCATAGTATACTAATTTTAGATTTCCAGAAAACCAGGTTTTTTTTGTTGAGTACCTCCGTTTGAAGGTCAGTTATTTTTTTAGAAGGCTTTAAAGGTATGGTGAAAATTGGCATGTAGAAAGCTGATACACGTACAATTAAGGATATACCTGGTTTCTATGAAGTTAAACTTAAGGTAAAAGATTTAGAAAGGTGTGAAAATTGCAAAATTTGGTTGAACAGATAGGGATTTTTAATTGGTGGTCTGACACCTAAAAACTGTCTCCCAAATCGGACAAAGTCTCCGATTTTTGGGGTTATTTCTCCATCCCCTTGTTTAGACGTGAACTTTTACAAACATTCAATTTACACAGAATCTCTTATGGACCTGAGTAATTTATATATATATGTAAAAGTAACGTCCATATACACTGGCTTAATAGCTTCAAACTATCATTATTTGAACAATTGACGATCAAGTGCTGATTTAGAACGTCACTTTCGGAAACACAGGTGGGATGGAACAATTGAATAAATATTGACATGATGAACTTATTCTGACTATACATATCTGTATTTGATAGCATATATGATATATGTATTGGTTATTATAATCTGTTTTATATTCATCAAACGTATGACAGCAGGAATAATCAATATCATTAGACTTCTGACAACACTTTGCAATTGTACCACAGTGAAATAAAAATATGTGCTTTTCACATGTCCTTAGAAAGAGGCGTACTTTTGATTCTGCAAACACTTATTTGTCATTTGCGACGACAAAAAATAAGTTTTTCTCAACTTTTCAAAAATTATTGAAAGGAATTCCGTTCATGACTTTATTTCAGAAATATTAAAAACACGCGTAACTTTACAAAATGTTTTTGTGTGAAATGTACTGTTTACAAATGGTTTGTAGTTAAGGAAATGATTACAGGCATCATAATTATTTCATTTTCGTATTTTTAAGTTTATCCGATGTTTCCATTTTGAATGACCAAAACCTCCAGTTTAGAGTAGAAAAGACTGGCTTGGTTGAATGGGAGCTACCAAGAATATTTGTTGTACATTGTGACGTAGACATCCGGTTCTTCCCATTCGATAAACAATCATGTTTGGTTGAGCTGACTAGCTGGGCTTACAGTGTTGATGAGCTAGTTGTAACAGCCTTGTACGAAGAAGTTCAATATGAAGAATTGAGGTTGGTTTCTACTTTTAATTATGCATTGTGATTGTTTAAATCAAATTTAAATGATGGATATATTTCTTCCAATAACTAAAGAATAAAGGTTGACTCTTATATTACTTAACTTTATGTTTATATTTTAAACTTCTTACTTTGTATGACTGGTAAGAAACTTTTCCATTGCACTTTTAAGTTATATGTTGTAAATTGTGCATTTTGTGGTTTGTATAGTCAGAAGAAAAGTTTACATTTGCATTTTATCATATTAGTCATAACGTACCAAGTTCTTGAAACAAACAACCCGACGAATGTACAACAGACACTTTACTATAAGATACTCACAGATATGTTATACACTGTATTTAGCAATCAGAACCTTAGGTGCAAGAGATTGTTGTAAGCATCTATATTGTTGCTGATTGTATACTATAACAATGTCATGACTGTCATATTCTTTTTCTTTTTTTTTTATATTCAATATATCGTTCAACATTGAAGACAAACGATCCTTGTTTAATTTATATGTTTTAATTGTTTCATTGCCATATTCTTGCTTAGATCATTTGTTGAAATGTAACAGCTGTTACGGCCGATGAAGCAAAAAAAAAAAAAAAAAAAAAAACACCAAAAAAACTGGACCTTAATCTTTAACTTGTTAAATATAACAATGTAATGAGTGTCATATTCTTTTTCTATTTTTTATATTCAATATATCGATATATTAAATTCAGTATATTGATATATTAAATTCAACCATATCTTTTAAGTTTTTCATAAAACCTTATTGCAGCAATATTATTGTTTTGATAATTATTTCTTACCAACGGGAACGCACTAAGTCTACCTGAATTTTTTTTCCAGAACAAATGGAGAATGGACCATCGAATCGAGTCAGGTTGAGACAAGGAATTTTACAGAAGTAAAGCCTGGTGGTACTGAACGATCATATTCCGTCATTGACTTTACAATTATCATTAAACGTAATCCGTCGCATTATATTTCGTCTACTATCTTGCCAATATTAGCAACGTCTGTGCTCAGCATATTAGTATTTATTCTTCCTGTTGACAGCGGTGAAAAGGTCGGATATACTTTAACTGTTCTTCTGGCAGAAGCAGTGCTACTAACACTTGTTCAGGACAGTATGCCATCATCGTCTAAGAACGTATCATACCTTTGTAAGTATTCGTATTAGAACAAAAAAGTGCATATCTTTCTTTTTTTTTTTATTTATATACGTTAACTTAACCAGACAACAGTAAGTCTTTTATTGACTTTGCATGGATATTTTGTAGTTAGGTTAGCGTAAATTATATTGCATATGACAGGATTCCATAGTAAATGATGAGATAAGTGAACCGTTTAAAAATCCTCTACATAAATGAATATCAGATCACTTTATCGCTTTCTTAAGAGAAGATACCAACAACAGATAAGAGAGCTTGTGTTTTCAATATTTGTACCGTACTAACACGAATTTTCGTTGTTATGTTTCATGAAAATAAAAGCAGAAGTGTGGTATAAGCATTTGTGAATGAGATAGCAATCCGAAGGCATACAACAACAATATTGATAGCTGAACAAATATCTATAGATAATGTCAACCTCCTAAATGCCCCTAGTCTAAAAAAAAAGAGGAACTAACCTATGTGATATTGACAAAATGTGATTTGTATTTGTTTGTACGAAAATGAAATCTCGGGACATATAGTGTAGTCATGGTATATGCCCTTACTATGACCAGAATACCGATAATAAAAAAAAATGACTTGTCAAATCCAACTAGATTTTCAAAACGGTGATCAGGCCAAAATAAACCCTCCAAAGGAAAATGAACTCAGACTCTCTGGATCTATCATATTTGTCACCTTTCATACTTTAAAAGATGAAATAACAAGGTTAAACATAACAAACAAATGAAGATGGCCTCTAGTATCAAATTTATGTTTGCCTGACAGGTTGTGAAATCTACTTTAAATGTTTTATGTTTTACAGCTGTATATCTGGCTATGACCCTGGTACTTGGTGTATTGTGTGTTATCTTGACTGTTCTAGTAATTAGAGTGCATCATAGAAGTCCCAACATTCCTGTCCCGCAAAGAATAAATGGTTTAATGCTAAAGATGTGTATTCCATTATCGTGTTGGAGGGGTTGTTGTTGCAGTCGTGGAAAGAAGAATAAAAATGGTAAAGTTGGACCAAATTCGGCTGGCCCTGAAGCTTATGTAGATATAAATGACCAAAAGAACATAGAAGATTTTCCAGACGATTATATCTTTGCTTGGACCGAAATTGCTGCCATCATGGATTGGTTCTTCTTCATCCTTTTGTCGACAATAACTGCCCTATGTACTGTTGTCTTGATATCAATCGTCATAGTAGGAGGAATTATCTCATAGAGCATTCTATTTCACACTGTTATGTTTTTTGCCTCACAGATAAATAGATACATATATTCTCCTTTTCGCTACAAGTATAAATATCTGTGTTTTTTTTTTTATCGAACTCAACTATACATGTATATATTGTCAAGCATAAGTGTTTCTTCATTATCTTCCCGTAATAAATAGTAACCGATTCGTATAAGCAGATTGAGATTGTAATACTATTTCACGATGCTTTTTAAATAAACAGAAATTCGTATTTACAAAATTGTATTTGATTACTAGTATTTTATATATTCTTTGAAACATTCATGGACATACACTTGACCGAATGTGAAATAAAATAGTATTCACAATTTTCATTCTGTTAATTCGTCTTTTCAATAAAAGTTTAATATTGATAAAGATTATCGATTTTCTTCAAACCAAGAGAGATCCTAT
Source organism: Mytilus galloprovincialis (assembly GCF_965363235.1). NCBI lineage: Eukaryota > Metazoa > Mollusca > Bivalvia > Mytilida > Mytilidae > Mytilus > Mytilus galloprovincialis. Next base: position 70,670,035 of record NC_134839.1, read on the forward strand.
AGATTGTTGTCGTTCTAGAATAAGAGCGTCACTAAATATTTAGTAATCTATAAAAGAAAAATTCCTCATGAAATTACGTTTTTGATTTTTTTTATGAAATATTTCTTCGATTAGTGTTTCATAAAAATGCGTCTAAGTAATTTGTTTAAGGCTGATAGTTGATTTTATTATTAGACTTTTTAACACAAATATATTGCGGAGAAAATAATGAGAGGAAACTAAATATTGATCACTTAAGAGAAACTTGATTAAACTCCTTACATTATTTAACTATTGTGAATTTTGTATTTCACCTTTGTGTTTGTTTGTTATTATGCTATGTTGTTGATCGTTTAAACCATACTGCAGATGGAAATAAAATATGTAAATTTCAAGCGAGTCGGATTACATATTGTACAGTCTTTTTTTAACTAAGTCTGTATTTTTTCAATCTTGAAAATGAAAGCCTTTGTATGTAGCTTTAAACTGATAGACTTATCCATATAACATTATTACGACCGCAACAAGACGGTTGCATTTTATAATGACAAAAAATGAATCAGTTATATATTTAGCATAATTTAATGTACCCCTAGGCCAACTAAAACTATTGTCTGATTAGTTTTCCTAGGGAATTTTCGAAAGTAAAAAAAACTAGAAATGTCAGAGGATGAAGACTAATTTCCTTAGAAAAACTCACACAAATACTATATTAATGGGTTCAAAACAGACATGCAAACTCAATCACAACTTTACATAAAAGGGTGTTTCTCGATTTTCTTTTATCGAAAACAGCATTGCCCTTTATATAGGATTTTTTTATGCTGCCGGGGAAGATATGTAGTTAATTGACATAAAAAGATCGATCTGTGAAATGTTTTTCGGTAGAAATTATGCGTCTGCACAAAAAAATCCAAATGTATTTACACCTACCATTATAAACTGTTTTGAGAAAATTTGTCTTATTTAAAAAGTTTACAAATATCTCGTTGCTCCATACCACTATTTAAGTACATAAATAGGAAGGTGTTGTCAACGCTTCAATACTGACCAGTTTATAACAAACCTACAATGAAACAAAGGTTTCAACTCCCTCAGTCAACGTTGATCTGAGATGAATTTGACTGTTAATTAATACCCGGTAATGTTGCTTTTAAAGAAACTCAAGTCTAAAAACTTAATCAAGAAAAGTGCGTTCGACGCAATTAATTTATCAAGTTTTAATTTGTAAGTTTTGTGTGAGTGGTAGGAAAATAAGAACAATGAACTTGAAAGAATATCTGATATTCAAACCAACGTCATTAATCACCTTACGCAAGAAGAGAAATCTTTGATATTGCAACAACTAAGTAATTTTTTTTTTTCATTTTAAAAATGACTTAATCAGATGTACATGAATGAAAAAACGAGTTATATTCTATGATGGCTGTGCACTTAAAAATGTTGAAACCAGAACATGTTATATTTGCATTCGTTGAACGAATAAACAGCCACAATTCTTGTTATTTTTCAAGTGTCATAATTTTTCAACTCATTAAAGACAATATAATCTTGTCGTAGATGATCCCAAATATTCGCTTTACAGATTAATTTGGAGGTTATTTTTTGTACCGTTAACTAGTTAAGGAATTGTACTACAGAAGTAAATATACCTTGCTGTCAATTAAAACATGTTCGGAATCGTATCAGAAATTCAATATTTGTTGTTTTACAGGTTAATAACATCTACTGTCCAAGCTGAAACAAGCTGAACAAATGAGTGTAAAGTTAGTAGTTCAGAATTCACCCCTGTTGATAAATCTTAAATATACAGAAGGACTGAACTTTGCCTAATATCTTGGGATTTGTCAAGTTGCAACATCTTTTTACGAAGTTTGTATGTATTTTGAGTTATTTTCATTCTCGTAAAATCCGACTTCCGAAAGATTTGAATTATTACAAATCATTTTCAAGTTAAAAATTGATTCTTGACTATCATTATACTTGATCTTTTCCCCCTTCATACGACTTTCTTGTTTATCTTTCTTTGCGACAGTATTCACAACTCATCACTTAATCTATTCGCAAGCAGTTTGCCAAATTAGACAATGAATTGCTATTTTCAGCAACAAATTTACAGCATAGCAAACTCATACCAAAGTCTATTATAATTCCAGGTATAAAATTGAGAATGCAAAAGAGACAACAACCCGATCACGGAGCATATGACAACCGAACACTATATCGATCCATTGCCTCTTCATGAAATAAACATAAGTCAAAAACTATTTTTTTCGTAGTATAAAAGGTATAATCAACCAAAAGAACACACAATTTAAAATCATTAACGGTACCAATGTTACTGCAACAGATGTACATTATAACATTTTCATTTCTTCTGTGATACTCGAGGCCAACATAATTGCAATGTCGAGAACTAGTTATACCATTGAAGCGCCTATCAAACAAAAAAGGATCTAAAGTATAGCCATATGTGTATAGGAATGAAATATTTGCACGAAGGATACATATTCCTTGATTTGATATATTTTAAAAATCTTATAACAACAAATTTCAATCAAACAATATCCGTATGTCTTCGCAAGTACCGAAGTACTGTCTTGTGATACCATCGGGTACTAACAAAAGATGTATCGACCCAAAGGTAGCAATAACATTAACAATACCAATTTGACTGCAACATAAAAATTCACTACGATTTCTCAGATTTTCATTTTATTGTAAAAAAAAAACCCATCGCACAACAAGCATTAGTTCAATGATGAAAATTGACAATATATTGATAAAACTGATGTTAGTAATTGAATGTATAATAAAATAATAACTATCCAGTGAGATACATCTGCAAATAAAGTTTGCTTTGAAATAGAAATATCACATTTCCAAACAAAAAGATTGTATGCGTATAATAATAACTAGTAGAAACGGTATATACGAAGATGAAATAAATACATTATTAAAAAGGTTTCTAAATGTCTATAAGTCTATTAAATCTTTACGAGCTTAACGTTTTAAAGTAGATTTTATTTATCTCATTTTATATTGTTAAATTATACGAACATGAATTAAAAATGAAAATGAAATTTAGTCATTACAAAAAAAATGTTTTATATTTTTCACTCTAAAGAGTAACATCATATTCACAGATATAAAAAAAATTATAAATCCAACTTCATGTTTCATAAAATTATATATGTTCTTATATTTGACTTATGTTACCAACAATAAAGCAAACGCTACACTAAAAGTAGCCAGCATACTATTGCAGATATCACAGCATTAGTTGACACATGCAGTCTTGAGGCGTCAGACATAATCGTAAACTTTCCACCCAAGCCACCGAAATAAAGTTTGTTAGGGTCATGAGCATGCTTAAAATTGTTAGGGGTTACTTTAACTTGCGTTGTTACATCGGAATACCTCTTGGTTGGAATATTGGACGGGGAAAATGTTGAAGTTTTTGTTTTTACATTGGTTTGATTAGTCTGATTTACGGTTGTCAAGTTAAAACCATTACTAGATGTTGGTAAGCCAGAAACCATTTGTTTAGTTGTTGCAGTTGTATGCCATTTTACAGTAGAACTGGCAAACTTAAACGGGTTATGAGACGGAGAAAAAGATAACGAAGTTTTCACTTGATCATTGTTTGGAATTTTAGACGTCAAACCATTCCTAGCAGTTGATGAAACCGTCGACGATGTCGGTACTTGCACTGTCGTTTGTGATTTAATCTGTGGCGATGGTGTTGGTGCATTTTTATCCGTCACTGATTCTGTTACAATAGAAGCATATGTCGTCGATGATCCGACATCTATAACTTTTATATATTTACTGGTAGTTCCACTTGGGTTTACTGTCGATACAGGTGTTGGTGCTTTTGTCGAACGCTTATTTATGGCGGAGGTGGCACTAAACGTCGATGGTCGTTGTGTAGTAGCTATCAAAATAATAATTGGAATTATGATGTGCTTATAATAATAGATGGTATGATTGCCGTAGAAGTTGTCAAATTAATGTCACATATCTTCAAATTTGATTAATATTTGAGTTAAGATTATTTAGTGCACATATATGACATCAGATTCTATGGGGTATTATAATCTAATATAAGAAAAAGACTTGTGTTACGAAACGCGCGTCTGGCGTACTAAATTATAATCCTGGTACCTTTGATAACTATTTACACCACTGGGTCGATGCCACTGCTGGTGGACGTTTCGTCCCCGAGGGTATCAACAGCCCAGTAGTCAACATTTCGGTGTTGACATGAATATCAATAATGTGGTCATTTTCATAAATTTCCTGTTTACAAAACTTTGAATTTTACGAAAAACTAAGGATTTTCTTATCCCAGGCATAGATTACCTTAGCCGTATTTGGCACAACTTTTTGGACTTTTGGATCATCAATGCTCTTCAACTTTGTACTTGTTTGGCTTTATAAATATTTTGATATGAGCGTCACTGATGAGTCTTATGTAGACGAAACGCGCGTCTGGCGTACTAAATTATAATCCTGGTACCTTTGATAACTATTGCTTATGTGGTTTTAATGTTTAAAGAAAAAAGTGTTAACTAAAAGTTTCTATAGGTCTGCACAAAGCGTTTTCAATCTCAATGCAATGTATAGCTGTATATTCTAATAATGATGACCGCAATATGTATTTGTTTGAACGAAAACCATCATAGTTTTTTTATCATTGTCTTAATAACTATCTATTAAACAAGTTTCTTTAAGAATGTACAAGTTGACTTGAACCAACCACACAGAAACAAAAGCCTCACCTTATATTATTTATATTTACCATCTTTGATTACTGTGGATGCATTTATTTTCGTGGGTACCAATTTTTCGTGATTTGAGGAAAACTGTGTTTTCCTCGGTTTTAGTTTGTAATCAGGATTTGTTTACTTCGACATTGTTTACTGTTTTCCCATTATGTTATCGTTTTTTCTTTGACTTTGATTGTGCCTTTGGTTTATTGTCTTTTTTTTAAATTCACAGTCATTGTCATTTCTTCACCTACCTAAATCGATTTGCCATCCACCTCCTCGATCTATCAGTGAATTTTCTTCTTGTTGCTTAAAGTTTAGTGGCTGACTCAGCAACTGGTACACATCTCTGGAAGAAGCATCTCTTTTTCTCCTACCAATATTCTTTGTTGTGTTACAGGTTCGATCACAGTCTTGATTTTTCTCTGTCGTAAGACATACCCAAGCGTTACAATGAATGTAAATGTTTGCATATAGATAAAATTTAAACGTTTGATATCGGAATCCAAACGTTGTAGAATTCAAAGGAAAGAAACCCAGAGTTGGATCCACAGCACATCTGCAATATTAAAGTAAATACTAGTATTCAAATATGATTACAAAAAAGCAAGTTTAGAGGAACGATAAAAAAAAAATGACACACGCGCGCATTCAATTGATTGTTTCAAATTTACAAACATCAATTATTTTCCTTAGCGTCACTGATGAGTCTTATGTAGACGAAACATGCGTCTGGCGTATTTAATTATAAGTCTGGTACTTTTGATAATTATTTACATCACTGGGTCGATGCCACTGATGGTGGAAGTCTCGTCCCCGAGGGTATCAACAGCCCAGTAGTCAACATTTCGGTGTTGACATGAATATCAATAATGTGGTCATTTTTATAAATTTCCTGTTTACAAAACTTTGAATTTTACGAAAAACTAAGGATTTTCTTATCCCAGGCATAGATTACCTTAGCCGTATTTGGCACAACATTTTGGACTTTTGGATCATCAATGCTCTTTAACTTTGTACTTGTTTGGCTTTATAAATATTTTGATATGAGCGTCACTGATGAGTCTTATGTAGACGAAACGCGCGTCTAGCATATTAAATTATAAGCCTGGTACCATTGATAACTAATGGTAGATACATTTCCGTATGTATAAAATGGTGGATTAAACTTGGTTCAATAGCTAACTTAACCTCTCTGAATTGTATAAGAGTCGCATAAAATTAAGATGTAGCATAAACATACGCAGCTAGATTTTGAAATGAGTAAGGTTGATAATAAAGAATGATAAATATGAAAATCAGTAAAAGAACAAGCCAGTTCAAATCACGTGAAGAAATGAAAAAAAATACCATTGTAACAGTTATTGGTAGATAACGTCACAATACAATCCTTTTTATGCCCCACCTACGATAGTAGAGGGGCATTATGTTTTCTGGTCTGTGCGTCCTTCCGTCTGTTCGTCCGTTCGTCTGTTCGTCCGTTCGTCCGTTCGTCCGTCCGTCCGTCCGTTCGTCCGTTCGTCCGTTCGTCCGTCCGTCCGTCTGTCCCACTTCAGGTTAAAGCTTTTGGTCAAGGTAGTTTTTGATGAAGCTGAAGTCCAATCAATTTGAAACTTAGTACACATGTTCCTTATGATATGATCTTTCTTATTTTAAAACAAAATTAAACTTTTGACCCCATTTTCATGGTCCACTGAACATAGAAATTAAAAGTGCGAGTTTCAGGTTAAAGTTTTTGGTCAAGGTAGTTTTTGATGAAGCTGAAGTCCAATCAACTTGAAACTAAATACACATGTTCCTTATGATATGATCTTTCTTATTTTAAAACCAAATTAGACTTTTGACCCCATTTTCATGGTCCACTGAACATAGAAATTAAAAGTGTGAGTTTTAGGTTCAAGTTTTTGGTCAAGGTACTTTACGATGAAGTTAAAGTATGTTCCCTTTTGGTTGATCTTTTTACTTTTAAGGCCAAATTATATTAACATTAAAAATGAAAACGCGAGTTGGGCATCCGTGTACTTTGGACACATTCTTGTTCTTAAATTTATTGAAATAAAAAACTTACTTGTCGCTAAATAAGGTAAAATATGTTGGGTCATTCGGCTGGTCGGATGGTGTCGCTTTACAGTCTGGTACTATCAGCTTAAGATCGGGATGGCCCTCTGTATCTTCCAGTTTCAGTGCAACATTCAACCATTCACCAAGTATTAATTCCACTGGTTCATTTAAAGAAGTGATAAACGAATCATTGTACAATGTCATTATTATACTGAAATTTCCAGGTGCTTTCTTCTTTACGCTCTCTGGAAGGGGAGTAAATCCTTTGTTTATTTCAAGATCACGTGGGAAAATGCAACAGACCTCGACTTTGTAGGTGTTTACACGCACAATCTGTCCTTCAGGATAGTCCTGAACCAGTGTGTAGTCGTATTTTATAGTGTTGAGGTATATAATATGAGTTGCATTACTAGTACGCTATAGAAATAAGAATTTCACAGATAAAATAATAGCATCTTTCCGTATGACATACAGTAAATATTGTCTATAATTTGTTTGTTTCGCTGATAGAATAAATGAGTATATCTTAAAAGTATATATGTATAAATATAAAAAAGAAGATGTGGTATGATTGCCAATGAAACAACTCTCCACAAGAAACCAAAATGACACAGAAGTTAACAACGATAGGTCACATGTGCCTGTCGCAAGTCAGAAGCCTGTAGTCCAGTCGTTGCCGTTTGTTTATGTGTTACATATTTGTTTTTCGTTATTTTTTTTAAAACATAAAGTAGGCCGTTAGTGTTCGCGTTTGAATTGTTTGACCTTGTCATTTTGGGGCCTTTTATAGCTGACTATGCGGTATGGGTTTTACTCATTGTTGAAGGCCGTACGGTTACCCATAGTTGTTAATGTCACATCCTCTTTTTGTTTAAGATTAACCCTTATCTTAGATAACCCACAAGAGGCACCAAATTAAAATTGTATACCAAAAGGTCAATTTCGCTACCGTGTGTTATACTCAGTAATTTGTGCTCTGGCTATGATATGAGTTATGATATATATTTCGCAAATTTTCTTTAGATAAAGTTTTGCTAGGATTTAAAATCACTCATGAAACTTTAACTTGATTGCATTCGGTTATTGTTTTTCTGTTCCTTTAAGTCATGCAGCTTCTTTAATATTGAGGTATTAGCACATCTTTAGCTTTCTAATACCGGTATTTGAGTCTTAATGAAAGTTTATAATGAAACGCAATTATTTGAACGCCATAAATTCATAGTGTGTTAATTTGATGATAGATTTATATCTAAATGGTCAGATGAAATCGACATCTAAAGTATAGCTTTTCATTGCTATGCGTGGAAACAACACACACTAATTTTGTTTTAATTTTCTTAAAAGCGGTATAAAGTGGATGTGTGACAGTAATTTAGAGTGAGCAAACACGAATAAATGAAGAAAAAACTAATACAATAACTACGTATCGTCGCTGGGCTTCTAAAATGTCGTATATGACTTTTTTGGCTAAAAATACTTTTTGACACCAATGGTCTGGGCCGGAGGAAATTTTTGGTATTACAAAATAGCATACAGTGAGACCAATCAAAATGTGTGAAATAAGACATATTACAAAATTGCCAATGGAAGTTGTTTGTAAAGTTTGCTTCCAAAATGTTGTATGAAAACTTGAAAATCGTTGTAAAATGGCTTTGGGGAAAAAATAATTGTACATTTCTTTATTTCTGTGAAAATGATTTAAGTTCTTGGATAATCCAGAAATGTCAACGTTTTTTATTTCATTGCTATTTACAAAAATGTTCAAGATCACATACGACATTTTGGAAGCATGCATTTTGCCAAAATTTTCAAAGCCTGTTTGTGAGATATTTTTTTCTTGAAAAATTTGTAATTTATAACATTTTAGAAGCCCAGCGACGGTATACTCAAATGACAACTTGAAATATCAAGGAACCTAAATCACCCATCTCTTAAAAACAAAAAAATAATACCATATTCATATTTACTTACAAAATAACAGATAAACAAAAAAATTTACACAACATTCAATTCTTTTTCTTTCTTTCATTTCATAATAGAAAGTGCACACTTCAAAGTATGTGCAATCTGCCAGTGAAGGTTTAGGGATATAAGTTGAATAATGTAGGAGGAGTTGATAACACACACTAGGTATCAACTATTCCCACTTACCCCTTCCGCTCATCTTCCACACATTTTCTTACTATACGCTGGGTTTTGAATGTAACTAGACAAAAACTAAAATTTGCCATGAAAATCATTCAAGGGCACTTACCCCTTTAAGGATACGATAAATGTTTTCAGTAAATGTCATTATTATAGATTATCAATTCCTGGTACATGTTATTTTGATATCTACAATTTCTGTCATTTTACTATTGTTTTGAAGATGGTAGAAAAAAACTGAAATGTGTCAAAAATCGTCATTTAAGGTAGACAACTACGGAAGCCGTAAGGGGACATCAATTTTTTTTTTTCAATTCGAGATCAGGATAAAACATAACCGTTTTACCGAGATCTCGATAAAAAAATATATCATTATCTGGATAAAACGAAATTGTTATATCGAGATCTCGGATTATTATATCGATATCTCGAATAATTATATCGTTATCTCGATTTATAATATCGTAATCTCGGATTATATCGTTATCTCGATTTATTATATCGAGATCTCGAATAATTATACCGTTATCTCGATTTATTATATCGAGATCTCGAATAATTATATCGAGATCTCGAATAATTATATCGTTATCTCGATTTATTAAATCGTTATCTCGGATTATGAAATCGTTATCTCTGTTAAATATATCGATATCTTGATAAAAATATACCTTTATCTCGATAAAACGAAACCTCTATTTCTGAACTCGTCATTTTGAGGTAACTAACAAATATTCAAATAAATACCAGAAATAAAATTAAAAGATCTTTTTTAAATGTTTAACTTAATTCATTCATTTATTTAGTTTCGGAGAATAAACTAGTGGATTTCTATTTTCATCAGAAATTCCTTAGTTCAATGTATGGACGACCTGAATACCAAAATATATATATAAATCATACTAAAATACGGAGGATAAATATGCCAAAATACGCGTAAAACTTATGAAAAAGCCAATTTTAAATAATGGAATGGACTGCTACGACCCTTTAGCCCCTAATTACATACACACTTTATACCTCATTCGAAAGCTTATTTATAGAGAACAAAAAACATATAGTCAATATGTTCCGAACGCCTATTAGAGGAGTAACACAGACCCTTCGGCCCCTTTATACACTACTTCAAAGCTTATAGAAAGAGGGATAAAATGGTATATTTATAAGCTTTCGAATAAGGTATAATGTATATTTGGATTTAGGGGCTGAAGGGTCGCAACAGTCTATTCGAATATTCAAAATATCAATTCCTTTATTTAAAATTGGCTATTTCTTAATTTTCAAGCGTATTTTGGCATTTATGTCCTCGGTACTCCCTCTAATGGTCATTGCGGCACATAGTGTTTATAACAATTTTGTTCCTCTATTAATAAGCATTCAAATGGTGAATACAATTTTCCTTAATTTGTGGATGACGGGTCGCAGAGGTTCATTACATTATTCAAAATAAGCTATTTCATAATTTTCACCCGTACTTTTAGGTCCTTTGTTACTCCTCTAATATGCGTTGGGGAACATATTGACGATATATCTTTTGTTCCTCTAATAATATGCTTTCGAATGAGGTATAATGTATATCTGTAATTAAGGACTGAAGGGTCGCAGCAGTCCATTCCTTTATTCAAAATATCCATTCCATTATTCAAAATTGGCTATTTTTTAATTTTCGCGCGTAATTTTGCATTTTGGTCCTCCGTTACTCCTCTAATGGGCATTGCGACACAATGGACATGTTATATCTATAAATATGAGATGATTAACAGCAAAGGTAACGTAAAAATAAAAAAAAGATAACGTTGAGTATTTTAATATCTATATATATTCAGGTCGTCCATACTTCGAACCAAGGAATTTCTGTTAAAAATAATTGGGAAAATCCACTTGTTAATTCTCCAAAACTAAATAAATGAATGAATCTAGGTTAAAAGATCAAAAAGTGCTTTGATTTTTTTTTCTGATATTAATTTTAATATTTGTAAGTTAACATCAAAATGACGAGTTCAGAAATACAGTTTCGTTTTATTGATATAACGATATATTTTTATCGAGATCTCGATATATTTAACCGAAATAACGATTTAATAAACTGAGATCTCGAGATAACAATATAATAATCCAATATATCGATATAACAGGTTCGTTTTATCGAGATAACGATATAATAAATCGAGATAACGATATAATAATCCGAGATCTCGATATAATAAATCTTTATAACGATATACTAATCCGAGATCTCGATAAAACAATTTCGTTTTATAGAGAAAATGATGTATTTTTTATCGAGATCTCGGAAAAACGGTAATCTATTTTTTTTTTGTGTCCCCTTTTGGCTTTCGTAAACAACTACTACAAGTAATAATCTGATAATATTTGTGACGATGATATTTAAAGAACACTTTCAAAATAGGCAGAAATTGATATTCTGTACATTCAACCCCTTATTAGATTCTCTATAATATAAGGGCTTATAAGATATTGAATGAATGAATCATTATTGCAAAAAACATAGAAATGCTATGGAAAACTTAACAACATATATTACACAATATAAAACATGAATAGACAGCAGAGAACAATAGTATAATACAATGACATGGCATTTAAAGTTATGAGACTATATTAGTTCGAAAATTCCATGCAGCTTTTTAAGTTACATAATTACATAATTTGATCGTAAGAGACTTACTAGAATCATGTAGTATATTTTATTGTTTGCGATCATGAGGCCAAGAACAATAATACTTTTGTAAAATTGAGTTTGTACAAATCTTTAAGCTGGAAAAACAAGAACAAAATGGTATTCATCTTCAATAACACACATTGTACAAGAATCAATCATTGAAAGTTTGGTTTGATTAGGGTTTATTTTTTTTTATAGATTTAACATGGCAATTTCTTTAGATGCAAGAAAGAATCAATAACAAAAGACAAAACAAAAAAAAAACACAAAAAAACCCCTAAAAAACCCAACAAAAACAACAAAACAAAACAAAACAAAAACAAAACAAAAACAAAAACAAAACAGGCAACATATAGGGACATTTAAAAAAAAGTAAAGTAAAAACATCATAGGAGTAGGTCCGGTAAGAGCCGATTTTGGTCTCAATTTTCAAGTTCATCTGACGAACTATTTTGATCACTTTTTAAACACTTAAATGTATATTTCAATTTATTTAATTAGTTTTTGTGAAAGATTTTAACTGATTTAGTCATTAAAACGCTCCGATTCAAGCTTAAATATGAAAAATTTATCACATTTGCCAAAATCAGTCACTTTTCAGATGGTTTTGGTCAAAAATGAAAGTGGCCGCATCCGTGTTCATCCTCAACCTTTATATATATTATGTATTATCGTCAAATACAACTTGCATTTCAATATTATGAATGAACACGAATGCGGCCACTTTCATTTTAGACAGAAACCGTCTAAAATTTAACTAAAATGCTCATTTTGTGAAGATTTCAGTAATTTAGCATGACTTTATGATGCTAGTACCCTATATATGTGCATTGAATTGTAAAGAACAACCCATATTTATGTAACAGAATCATTTTACTTTCCAATAAATAGCTTCATCATTACATTATAACAATTTTGTAAAACTGCTATATTTTGGGGCCAAAAAGGGGTCTTACTGAACCTACTCATAACTTTAAAAAAGTAGCTTCATTAAAAAGAAATGTTTCATAGGATTTATGGTATAAAACCTCAAATTTGCATAACATTTTTCTTAGTATTATTATCTGTTACAAATCAAACAAATTTTGATAGACACTTGTTCATAGTTATATTTGTTACAAATAAAAGAAACACAAAAACTAATCAACAAGTATACAACTATAAAAAAAAACATAACTGAGCAGAACAAATAAAAAAAAAACAAGCAATTGCCCATTGCAAATGAAATGACGGTGCACATGACCGTTAGTAAAAATATCTAAGAATCAGGTCACTAATTTAAGATACACTAGAGCAGTAAGACAAAAAGAAGAAAGAACGAACAAAGACAACTATCAATATAACTTCTTGTTAATAGATAAGGTATTCAAAAGGATGCACAAAATCAGAGATCACAGATTTATTCATCATTTGAACCCTTTTTTTCATATACCTTCAAGCTAACTTGATAAATATACTTACATTTACGATTGTTCCACACCCGTTAAATGGTATGGTAACTGTTATGATATTAGTAGAAGTTTGATTTGTCATGTTGCATGGTCCCGTATAATGATGATCAATTTTCAAATGCCTCGCTTCCAAATTTGGATCTTGTATCCGACTAAATTGAATAATGAAATGTCCACCTGCACAATTCAAATCGGGAATCGGTGCTGATAAGACAATGAAAAATAAATGTGAGTGTTATTTACACATAAAGACCATAGGACTACTAGTAAATGCTTAACAGTAGTTGAAAATGTTTTGGGTGCAGTACTCATACATGACTAGTTAGTCTCAAATTACTAGTATATGCTTAACAGTAGATGAAGTTACCAGATGTTTGGTTGCAGTACTCATACACTACTTATTAGCTTTAAAAACTTACACTATGTTCTAATCGGAGGTTCTTAATTTTTTTGTAAAGACTAAAAATCATATAGGGCAATCAAACTATCAAATTTGCATACTCGCAATATAATTTAAAAAATATAATACATCGGATAAAATGTCGGGATCGTTTGTTCAAGATATGAGTTTCATGAATAGCCTACCAAGTTTTAGAAGCCAAAGTCATAAAGTTTGTAAGAATCAAAACGAAATGGACCTTAAAATATCAGATAAAATGCTATCCGGCCAAAATTTCGTCATGCAAGGAATATAAATGAGCGAGATATATTTCAAATAAGATTTATCGAAATAAGATTTTTTATTCAAAAGCGTAATGAGAACGTCGAAATATTTTTTTTACAAATATGATCTTATTCACCTAGAAGTTAACACTGTACTGTCTTTGTCGAAATATATTTTTACGGATAAGATCTTATTCACCTAGAAGTTAACACTATACTGTCTTCGTCGAAATATATTTTTTTACGGATAAGATCTTATTCACCAAGGAGTTAACACTATACTGTCTTATAGAAATTTGATTTTAAACTGGTACGGCTTTTTAACTGCATGGAATCTGTAACTTTTGCCTTCATAAAGAAAAACAGCAAAAACTGAAAACGCACATTATCTCGTTTTTTATTCTAGTTTATTATACATTTTTTGTTAGACCATTATAATGTGACAATAGAAATAGTTTTTGATATTGGAGAAATAACACAAATACCCAAGTCCTATCAAATATTTGATTTGTCGCTCTTTTATCTGTCATTAAGTAAATTTGCAATTTTTTTTCAAATTTTGAAGTACTTTTTTATAACAGTTTCGCAAACAACTCGACAAAACTTACTCAATATCTGGGTGTGCCATTTGATTTCAAATATGAAAAATATATGAATGTCCGAAATTTTGGATAATTAAGGACTGTGTATGTAGTATTTATTTACATGTATTATAATTTTCCTTTACATATATTTTAAATCTCATGCATATAATGGTATAGACTAAGATACATGCACAAATACATTAACATTCGTTTTACATGTATTACAAGATAGAGACATGAAGTTGTTGTCCAAGCAATTCTAGTCATTTATTATCTATTCTTATAAATTTGCACAACTCTTTTTATTCACACGGTTTGTTGCTCTTCATGAGATGGCTATGAATATATTTCCATTTGATTTGGAAGAATAATAGCCAGAAATAAAATAAAAAATGGAAACGGGTAATGTGTCAAAGAGACAACAACCAGACTAAAGAGCAGAACACAGACAAAGAACATCAATGTGTTTTTCAACACAGCAAGAGAGGCTTTACTTCTAAAAATGATTTAGTTTACCTTTACAACGTGTCTTAAAGTTTTTTTTTATATCCATAAATACTGGTATGATTTAATTGTAAACACGGGTTTGTATAGTTTCTTTTGTTACATTTTCTGACATCGGACGCGGACTTCTCTTAAACTGAGTTTTACTGTGCGTATTGTTGTGTGTTTGTTTTTTCTACATTAGCTAGAGGTATAGGGGGAAGATTGAGATCTTAGAAAACATGTTTAACCCCGCCGCATTTTTGCACCTGTCCCAAGTCTTCTTATGTACATTATATCCATACAACTATGATGATTTAGTTCTTTATGCTACTCTACTACTAAATTGTCATATGTCTCATTGATTTAAAAATGTTGAAACGAATGTTTCAAGTCAAAGGCCCTTACTACTTTATGCTGACCTGATACAAAAACTGAATGGGGGGATGGTTCCTTTATTCAAACGTCACACATGTACTTTAGTATGTACTATCGAGTCAAAGAGACAATAACTCTTACCGGTTAGTCGTGTGTTTATAAGTGGTACACAAGTAACGCTGGCGAACTCCTGTTGTATGGCGTCACAGTTGTGATTTCCACCAGATTGTGTGCATTGGGTTATGTTAGTTTCATTACCGAAACATTCTACATCATCGAGATGATAAGTTGTGCTAACTAGAACTTTGGCATGATCAATATCTATAGGTGCACCTGCTTGAGCATTGTTTGGACTGCAAAGAAGGACAAATATAATAGTTATTTTCTCACTCATTTTTCTTAAAATGTCCTGTACCAAGTCAGGAATATGATAGTTGTTATCAATTAATTCGTTTCTGTGTATGCTGGCGTTTGTTTTTGTTGCACTTTAATGCTCCTGGTGTTCCTTTTTTTTCTCTTATAGTTGATGTATTTTCCTCGTTTTAAGTTTGTTTTGATTTATTACTTTTTAACACCAGTATACCACTGTTGCCTTTATTTACATAAATTACTTTTGTTTGTTCTTTTTTAAGGTCGATCATCTGATTTGTTTGTCTCTTTTGTAACAGATTATTGGTTTTCATACATTAGTGCAAAGGCTCCATGGTAAATCTAATAATTAAGTCAATGCATAAAACATAGGTACGTGGTGTTCATAGTGTCATGTTTTTCTTATGAACTTACTCGTAGCATAACATTCGACATACAACCCGAGCATCTTGTTTCCCCCAGAGGTCGTCACATATCGATCCCCATACACCGTTTCTCCGTACCTCTACATATCCGACACCGATTAAATTTGCTGGTCCGACTAGACGTATATCAAGGTTACTAGGTGTACCACCTAAAATGATAAAACAATTATACCATTATTTTCACAAGTAATCAATACTATGATAGTATCTGCCTGCTTAGATAATTATTTTTTCTTTAAAGGCGTTATATCAAACCTTAAATGAGGGGGAGTATAAGAAAATAAAGAATACAAATTGAACATACCAAACTGGTTATGGAAAATGAAGTAAAGCAGTCTTTACAAATCTAATATTGTAATTTAAGACAATCGCCTTCAATCGAAGCGATTGTTTCGTTTGAAATTTCCCTTACTAATGTACATGTAAATACAGATGAAATTGTTTGCTGAGATTGATGTGTATTTCAAGATTGTATAATTAAACAAACAAGAAAAATGATGCGCTCGAATACAATGTTAACATACAGTTGGAGGGTTGTACAGTTATGGGTACGCTAGTCGTAGCGATCGAAGTTCCATTACATATCACACCAACGTCATCGCTGTGTACACAATTTGTCTGATTATCATATGAACACTGTAAAATATCTTGTTCAGCTCCAGTACAATTAACATTATCTAGCAATATAGATCCAGTCCCTGCTCCAAAACGCCCATCAGTTACAGCTACACCACCATTACTAACAAGAAAAATCAGCATTTCAAAAAGATTAAATCACAAAAAATACTGAACTCAGAGGAAAATCAAATCGGAAAGTCCCTAATCACATGGCAAAATCAAATGACAAAACACACCACAAACGAATGGACAACAACTGTAATATTCCTGACTTGGTACAGGCATTTTCAAATGTAGAAAATGGACGATTAAACCTGGTTTTATAGCGCTAAAACTCTCACTTTGTACGATAGTCTCATCATATTCCGTTATATTTATAATGATGCGTGAACTAAACAGACATTATAAATAAATTAGTCAAAATATGGGTACAGCAATCATCATCGAGTTACAATTTTAAAAGAAAAAATTTCGCGTGTCTGACGTCAGAAAATTTATACGTCACACAAATTTTTCTCGTTCAATGTTTATACAAACTGTAAAATTTCACATGGGCAATGTTAGCATTTTATTTTATAGCATACAGGGTTAAAAATCAAAAGTATGTAAGAATTAATTTCAGAAATAGATCGAGATTAAAAATAGTCCAAAAGTTCTATAGAATTTATAAGAATCCACAAATGGTGCGTTCCACTAAGTCTGACATTAAATAATTTTGACGATTGTGGTTCTACGTATTTTCTAATTTATAATAGAAATATAACATAATGACATATAATAGAACAATAACATACTGACATGATCTTTTAAGGTACCTCAGTAAAGTACAGAGTCACGTTATAAGAACCAACGAAACACAAAAAGTCGCATATACAAAACATACCAGCAAAAATGAAAGATAATACAAACACATTGACGGGATGTATAAGTACCGAGCCACGTTAAATGGATATCGCAGAAAACAATTCGTAATAACAGTAAAAGTTATATTAATATGCACAGAATAGAAACATTTTTTTTTTAATTTTTTTTGTTTAGATTATTGCATAAACAGAAATTATGACAATTGTAGCAATAGCTTGAAAATATATGCCTTACTTTGTTTAAACAAATCGGTAACATTCCTAAAATACAGGAAATGCAAGCTAACACAAGGTTAAGTCGGTTAACGTTTTATACTAGTGCCAATGTCTACGATGTGTTCTGAATAGATAGTATTGATTCTAAGTGTGCAGATAGAATTCCTTACTCCATAAATTAGTTCATGCACGTAGACGTTTAATGACATAATTTAAAAGAGTAATTATGATTATCGAATTTCTACATAGTTTTAAAGGATATTATAAACTGATTAACTCTAATTGTACTTATTTTCATGGTATGTTTTCTGCCATTGATTTAAATGTTAATAATTATTGTGTTCACATCTGGAAATCCCTGTCTGTATCAACTTAGTCTAAATTTTTTCTTTACTTTTATCAAATATGACATTGAAATTATTATCATCACAAATTCTTCTCTGAGAATTTTTAACTTATCATATGCGTTCTGAAAACCTTATTTGAAATTGTTTTTACAATCTGGAAATCTTTTCCGGACAACCCTTCTGCACTTATCGCCGTCTATTTTTAGTAATTGCTTGACCTTTTACAAGGTGATATGCAAAAGCAAATTGTGTTTTTACTTTTGCTCAATAAAATTCTGTGCATTACCGTCAGTATGATAAGCTTTATATGCGTAGGATTTTTCATCTCGTTAATAATGTGTGTTTCTATTCCAAAGTAAAGTTCTTAACTTATATTCCGGAATATCTCGTCTTGCACAATTTTCGGTCTATCATACGTACATTTAGCTTTGACCTTGATCTTAGACTAAAAGATTTAAAAATGAAAGGCACCTAATCTTTCTGCATAATCTTTAAAGTCAAATTGAACAAAAAAGTTGAAAATGTTTTTATACTTGAATGATTTAGTTTAACTATAAAACCATGTACATATATATTTTACATTCAATGAAATCCTTTTTTTTTTATCCAAATCTTTAAAAGTGAAATGCTTTCGAATTATTTCTTTTCATACTCAAAGTACTGACAGCCCTCATGTATGGAAATAAATCCCTTACCATCTCTTGAATAGATTCACTACCTGCAGAGTGCAAGTGCGAAAGCCCCATACTAAAAAAGTAAGTAAACAAGCATGCAAAGAATACATTATCGATCGATTATGACAGAAAAACTTTAATTAAACAAATTTCAAAACAAAATTGATTAACAGTATGAAAAATAACACAAATAAACATATCTCGTTTATCTCTCTGATTTTATAATTGCTTGACATGGAAACCACCAGAAAACTGATTTCGTATGACTTGTATAGTAGAAACGTGTTGGTTTCTTAATATGTCAACATCAAAGCACTGTGGGAGATACTTTACTCTAACAACTGATTACTCGCACTAGTGGATTCGATTTAACGTATTTATTACAAATACCTATTTCAGCCAAACAGAAACTGCAAAGAAAAAGAACTGCCACAAAAGGGAACACAAAAATCGCGAACTATTTAATTGTAAAAAAATAATTCTGGAAATGAATATTTTCTGAATAATATAAAGGTGCATTTGTAGAATTCAAAGACTATATTTATAATTGGGAAATTTTAAACACTAAGTCACTTACTTAAAACCTAGTTGTCTGCAAACAACTGAAGCCGAAAGATCAGTGAAGTTATTTTTACATACAGTCCCGTTGATGTTGTTCCATGTGACTTCAACTCGACCTTGAGACGATGTCGCTCCGTTACCGGCTAAAGTGAATGTAGTTTGTCCTGAAAGATATACAGTCGATAATTGTTAGATTTGTCATAGAGACTAATCTATTGAAAGCAATCTTTGAATCTGAAATGGGCAAACTCGTTCAGAGTATGTACAAACTTAATGTTTTTGAGACAGATTTATTTGATTTAATTTATAATAAAAGATTTATTTAAATGTCTTTTGATTGTTACAAAAAGCCATAAGGACATCACATCTAAATTATTAGTTTGTTCTCCATTCACATTTGCTTAGTTTCGACTGGTTAAAATCATGGTATTATATTACTTATTCACCTAAATCTACTACGAGCTTCATAAAAATTTTTAAAATCAAGGTTGGCAAAATTATGTCCTTCATAGTTTCATTAAAATAAATTCATGTTAATTTATATCTTAAGACATTTTAGACTCGGTACAATTTTCATAGTTTTAAATTTAAAAACGACACTCATCACTATATACGTCATTATTGGTGTCAATTAACACTATATTTTAGATTTGAATGCTTCTTTTTGCAACTTTATTGTAGTGTTAAAGCGTTGACCGAAGTACATTTTGTATGAAACGCGTCAGCGTTTCATTTTAAAAATGTGCGCACGGTCAACGCTTTTACAACCCTATGAAGTTACAAAAAGAAGCATTCAATACTTATAATTACATTATTTTAGCTAGGAACATGAAAACACGAATTTCAATTTTTTATTTAATTCACCTGTGCACTTTACTGTGGGACCTCGTGTTATCATGAATGATAAGTTTTATTGGGTTATGCAATTGCTTAAGGAGGGGGGGGGGGGCAAGGGGAATAAAACGTGATATGCAGTTAGCCAATCAGAATAACGTATTACAATGAAACATACATCTAATGTAATTATTGTGAAATATTATCATTTTCAAGCACAATTAAGTCAATCCCTACTGTATAAGTGCATGTTATGTGAATACTTCAATAAGCTCAAATACAATTACCCTTTTAAACTTGATGAAATTGAGAGATAAAGTAATTCTACTCTTATGGCGATTTTGAAACAATATACAAGATACTATAGTAACGACACATAAAGGTGTAGAGCAGCTAATCGTCCTAAAGCCCCCTTCTCTCCCCCGAACATTCGCAAAAAATGTTAGCTCTCAAACAAACATCTCACAAACTGTCTGTTACATTCGAGCCCTAAGAAATGCAATAGAATCCCCACTTAAGTCCTTTACACAACAAAACTGAGTTAGAAGACATTTGTCTATTTCAGTACTGGCTATATATTTTTCTGCAAAAAATGTTATCAAGTTTGAAGTTAGTACCTCACTTGTACATGCGATAACATGTCATTCATTTAAGAATTTAATGATTCTTCGTAACTTAATATGGATGTAAAAGAGTTGATCGAAGAACATTTCGTATTCCGCGCTTCTTCATTCTAAAAATGTGCGCACGGTCAACGCTTTTACAACCCTATGACATTACTATAAGAAGTCTACATTTGTTTTTGATATGATCATGAAAACACGATTACTATTTCATGTGTTTCCCTCAATTTTAGTTTGTAACCCGGATTTGTTTTTTCTCAAATCAATTTATGAACTTCGAACAGCGATATACTACTGTTACCTTTATTTACTATCGATTTGTTTTATTTACCTGAGCACTTATTGTAAAAGATCGTGTCATCATGAAGGTTGAAATTCATTTTAGATTGAAGGTTGATTTCAGAATGAAGCGATATTGCTGTTAGTCGATCAGAATAACGTATTAAAGTGAAACATGTATATTATGTTATTATTTACTGCTTACTGACAGTCAAACTGTGTTATTTCAGTAATACTATTATCGACTCTTTTATAACATGTTCCCTCACCAATTGACTGCACAAGTAGCAGTTCCGAACAAGCATTTTGATTTTAAATTAAATAGAACGTTGATTTATGATTTTCATTTGTGACCTACAATTCTTCATTTTTTTTTAACTTTAGATAAAATGTTCGACAAGCTATTTTGTTAGTACATGTTTTATCTTAAATGTATTAAGACATGATCACATGTTCAATGTCTTTTTTCAGTACGTTGTGAAGGCAAATCTCAACCTGTTCAAACGACAAATATTAATTATGCAATTCAAATGCAAATCGTGAAAAGCAACTATTTATTTGTGATTCGGTTAATTATATTTTAAATCTGTTACGAAGTTGAATGAAGAAACAAATTGTACTGGAATAATGAATGAATATAAACTAATGTTTAAGTAGAGAAGCAATGCCTAAAACAATTTATGAAATGCATAGATGATAGACTAAAACAAACATTTCAAACTTCCAACAGAGTTTGATGGAAAGCGTGGTGCTAGATATCGGGGCTACTCGAATGTTCCATAGTTAGTTCCTCACATGATAACCAAACAAAATTTTAACCGAAGAATGTCATAAAGTAAAACAAACGATGACTTTATTCCATTTGCATCAGACATGGATAAATCAAAGTTTGTTGAGTCGTGAACAATATTGTAAAGCAGTAGAAGAGGAGAATCGAAAGATATCAAAGCGACATTCAAACTCAGTCAAACACGGCACGGTTATTTTTAAAATGGGTATGTTATACATAGCGCTGTTGATGATTTTTGTGGTAGAAATCATCTTTCAACTACTTTAAAAAGGTTAAGTTTTTCATAAGTCAAGCTGAAACTGTTGCATAAGTCCAGTGCTATATGGAATTGCGGAAATTGCGTCCAGGTCTTGATCATATATATAATCTGCGTACATTCTTTTGTTGTAACATATGTTTAGACAATGCATCCTTATTCATGTGTTGTGTTGTTGTTAGCAACAAAAGTTTCAGCAAAATAAAATCTAGAAAATAGTCAATATGACAGAAATCGTCATAATGACCTTGAAAGATGATTTTTTTCTTTTTTTTTTGCGTTTGAAGCAGATAATAACAAAGAGAAAGATAAAGATAAACAGTGAATATGAAAAAAATGTCACTGAAACAGATTTATTAATAGGCAAACATAATTGGTTGCAATAAAGCTGATCATTAATTTGAAAAAGGTATCCCGTACCAAGTGAGCTATGCTAGCACTAAAGGGCCTCTAGTTTTCACAAATTATTACAAATGTAACTTACCTTCAACAAGGAAAACTGATCCACATATAAACAAAAGTTGGAAAAGCATTTCAATATGTCGTGTTCAAGTTTTTGTCTTATTCAGGGAAAAAAGTGGATATATCATTTAGTATCATGTCTATATGACTACTTTATTGTTCAACAAATATAACATGGTATGTTACCTAGTAATTGCGCTGTTCCGAAATTTATACCGTTACCATCACAAAAGGGCGGAGAAAAAAACAAAAAAAAGCACCAAATAAAAATCATGTGACTTTGCAAGAAGAGACAATACAATTAATACAAACGGCCCCTCAGTATGTTTATTGCAATCTAGCTGTTGATTTGTTTTGGAATTATTTGGTTGGAAGAATTTTACATATAAAAAGGCCTCAAATTGCAAGGGATAAATGAACCTGTTACACTAAGAATGTGCAATCGGTAGGTATCCGTTTCAAAATTTCGGTATTTAATTCAGAGAAACTGATAAACCAGAACAGTCTTGTCTTTTTGTTCAAGATCTTTATTATTCTATGGATTTTTAAAAACTCTGTGCAAGGTATAATATACTTTTATCAAGATAAAGGTACTATTGGGATGATAAAGCCGTTAAAACAACAGTTAATTTGTTAGTTAATGCAATACTTGCATGATCGCGTTTATATCTCGGGCAATATTTTTCAAGGTCAGAATCCACAGCTTAGGTAAAACAATCACAGGAAAATGAATTCATAATTCAGGGAAAATCAATCTAAATCTTCATCCGTAATCTAAATTTTTGTTTATGGAATCTACGAAAATTGTCAGAATTGAAAATGAATGTATATCAAAACAGAGAATTATTCACATCAATAAATGCTCAAAGCTGCATAAAATGGATAAAATCTCATTGTATGAAAATCTCCAAAATGCTTCAAAGTCATTCCTTGATATAAACATGACTACCATATGTTTCAAGTAGTTGACAACAAAGTCTTAATGTATATACTCCTTAAAAACTCCACATTTTCTCGGTGTGTATTATTTAGTTCTAAAAAGGCTCTCAACTTATTTTAATTTCTATCTATTTCTTCAAATTATATTTTTTTTCATTCCTTCGAATTCGGAAAGCGATATCAGTTTATTGTAAAATATGTGTATATTTATCGAATAAACATCAATATAACATTAGGGTAAACATTTTGTGTTTAAGCATATGTTTAAAAAAAAATCATTAAAAAATAAATAAAAAAAGAAGGAAATAGTAAAATGAGAACATATAAAGTCCTTTTGGTTTATTGTTCTTCTCTTGCATTTATTTGGAAAATACCAATGTTAAATACATTATTTACGTTTAAATATGATATGAATTTAAAAAAAATGGTCATTATATAGTCTTTACCAACAGACAGATGTTATGCTCTCTACGGAGATAAATATTCATTCTGAGTAGACATTGACATATTCGGAAAAGGATGATAATTGATACATGAAAAGCCTCAACAAAATGATGCAATCATGTTCTGTCTGAACTGAGTGACAGACATCACATGTTGACTTTAACGACAATTTGTTTCTTAATATGAACATGATGAAGGCTTTCACTAAAATCCCTTTCTGTAACTCCCCTGTTTAAGAAGTTCAATTAGTCAAAAATGCACGAGAAACAATACGGAAAGAAGATATTTAAACGGGTTTGTCACTGCTGAATAATGGGAATTTTACAATTGATAAGTCTGAATCATTATATTTTTCATGTATTCTACTTTGTATTCGTTCATGAGGAGAAGATCAGGATGAAGCAAACTGTCTCGTTTCGATAGTATCCATTAGCTCAAGTTCAATTTGATAAAATAAATCTAGTTCATCTTGTTTGTACTCTATGCGATACGTATTTACGAACTTATTTCCTGCCAAACGTTTGGAAAAAGAGTAACTATCTTTTCTTATCCCACTGATAGATTACCTTGGCCGTATTTGGCACAGCGTTTTAGAATTTTGGGTCCAAAATGCTCTTCACCTTCGTTCTTGTTTGGCTTCATAACTATTTTGATCTGAGCGTCACTGATGAGTCTTATGTAGACAACACGCGCATATTAAATTATAATCCTGGTAACTATAAACATAACAGTCCAAAAAGGTAAGCTTTGTTTGGATTTTTTTATGTCCCATTTATGGGCATTATGTTTTCTGGTCTGTGCGTCCGGCCGTTCGTTCGTCCGTTCATCCGTCTGTTCCGCTTCACGTTAAAGTTTTTGGCTGATGAGTCTTATGTACACGAAACGCGCGTCTGGCGTACTAAATTATTATCCTGGTACCTTTGATAACTATTTTGGTCGAGGTAGTTTTTGATAAAGTTGAAGTCCAATCAACTTGAAACTTAGTACACGTGTTCCCTATGATATGATCTTTCTAATTATAATGCCAAATTAGAGATTTCCCCCATCTTCAAGGTCCACTGAACATAGAAAATGATAGTGCTGGGGACCATTCTTGTTTTTTCTCTTATTCAAAGTGGATTATTATCATCTAGGAGTTGATATTAACAATCAGAATAAATAAAAGGATTTAATTGAATAAACTATCCAGGAAACACTTTTACAGAAAAGTTTTCAATATACTGTTTTTTTGTTTACGTTTATTAACTAAGTATTCAAAACATGTTAACATTCAATACTTAGTATTTATGACTTTTTTTACTAACATTTCAACAATGACAAATTTTATGAAAACCAGTGCAATCAGCCAGATAAACAGGACTTTTAAATTTATCTATTTTATTTAGCTAAGATTTCCAGGTGAACGGTTATACAGTTTTATTAAAGTAGAAAAAAATGAAATTTGATTAAAGCCAATTGTTTGCTAATCGGAGGTGTTTATATCTTACGCATAGATACTTAAGGTTTAAATGAACTTTTATACAAATATTCAAAATGGTTCAAGAACAAAACATAACCTTTGTCTGAGACTACTATATTACATGTTAATAATGTTATATGTGTTATAGTAGATTCATCCTTCGTTAAACAAAACAGAAGTCAGTTGCATTTTTGAAGTTCATACGTCGGCTATTCTTTTACATATCGAATTATATCAAAATTGCATAAAGCCGAAACTTTGAAAGCTAATGATGAATAAGAACCGTAACAGTTGTGAGCTATATGATAAAAAGTCATAATCTAGAACGTTAAATTAACCCTCCACCTCGACCTTGCTTTTCCGATCTAAGATCAAAGCCCTAATCTCTTTAATATTTATGATCAAGAAGTAATTCTAACAAAAATTTAGAATACTTAAGGAAAGAAAACTGCATTAAAGGTCACTATAGCATTCTGACTTATATATTTAGTTTAGCATCAACTTACAATTTGACAAACGCATTATGTCCATAATATTTCATGAGTTGTAATAACAAGCAGTGCTCTTGATCATTGATCTAGAACTTTATTTTATGCATACTACCCAATAACCAATTGAACCGACAAATTGAATAACTCTTATTACACCAGAAAACAGTTGCGCTTAGATCCAATTGACAATATCATCATTAGAAAGGAACGAACATTTTGGAGAAAAAATTGAAGTGATTTCTTTTACAGTGCAGATGAAAAGCAATCACAAGAAAAAAAAAAACCAAGTTAACTGAGATATTGATTGCTCCCATACAAAAAAAGAGTTTAGTCGATCAGAGTGAGTTTTAAAATTGCAATAACTATTAGAAATGATATGCAAAATAAAAAAAATAATCATTTTGCGCATCCACAATAAAGCACATGAAAAAAATGTGAAATAAAAAAGTAAAAAACGATTGTTCTAAAAAAACAGCGGCGGAAGAAAAAAAAACCCAACCAATGTTCAGAGAATAATACTAGATTTAATTTTCATTCATTAAAAGAAACAACATCCGTACCGTTACTTTCGGCATTAAGTCATAATACATTTTTTTTTCTTTTCTAAAAAACGTGGTTTTCTGTTAATTTATTCCTTCAGAAAATGAAAGTTTTGTTGCTTCTGGTTTAGAAAATATAACTTTCGGATTCAAATAAAAGCTTTAATCACTCTGATTCCAAATATAAAAAGATGTATTGTTTCTATGTCTTTTATATAAATTAGAATAATTTGATAATCCTGGTTATTAGGAGGTCACTTCCAGTCTCAATTGATAGGTTTTCGTATGCTGATTCAAAACGATGCATGGTTTCAAGGTTACTTTTTGAAATAAGTTCAAAAATGCTTACAGTGGTTGCTATTAATTTTCTACATTTGAAAATGCCTGTACCAGGTCAGGAATATGACAGTTCTTGTCCATTCGTTTTTTATGTGTTTTGTCATTTGATTTTGCCATGTGATTATAGACTTTCCGATTGGATTTTCCTCTGAGTTCAGTATTTTTGTGATTTTACTTTTTAATACAAAGAACAACAAATAAGTTCTATATTTGTATTATAGGTAAAACAACATTGTTGATGTATTGTTTATTAAAAGTGTGACAGTGAGTAATGCTCACACATAAAAACTTGGTCCAATTAAAGAAAAATTCTGATATAAGGGTTCGTGTTTAGTCCAGTCGCATAATAGGATTTCAGGATTTTCAAAATGTCAAAATACTTGGCAGACACCCAAATATTACCTTTTTAGAACGAATAAGCTATAACATTGCTTACATTCAATATTCCTAAGTATGTCAAGCTGTTCACCTAGAAATTTGATCTGAAACCATTACTTAAATTTAAAAGTCCTTATTATGTGGTTGATTGCGCTGGTTTTTAGAAATCCGTGCCTTCGTCAAAATACTATATTTTAAAAATCTTTAGTACCAAGACTTAGATATTTTTCAAATTTTTACCAATTGATCAGTGTATAGAAGTAAGCAAGATAAGTGCATAGAAAACTTTACTTTGAAAAAAAAAATCGGGAAATAATCTTTAAATAAATCACATCAAACAGCTTACTTTGTATTTTTTGGGTTCTTAATAATGTAATTATGTATTGACATGAAAGGAAAAACTATCTGAAAATGATTTCATACAATATAAACATGTATATTACATCTATTTATCTGAAACAAAATATACGAAAGGGCGAAGACAAGAGGTATTTCATAATGGCCGTGCACTCTTTTAACAATGGAAAAATATAATGTTTGCGTCTATTGAACGAATAAACAGTCGTCAGCATTAACTCGATGACCGTTTTTTTTCAGATATAGTTACGGCTGATGTGGTAAACCGACGACTAGTTGATATTGTTTTTTGTCTTAATTTGTCATTTGAATCCCAATATCATCCTAAATGTATGAATTTGAAAGTTTAAAAGTAAAGACACCATTCATATTTTTATTTTCAAGTTCTTGTCACGCATTTAGCCTGCTGTTATTCTATTACTGTTCAAACAATGTTGCAGACAATTCAGTATTACAGTTAAATGACAGCTACTGAACAGTCACAAAGTAGGCTAACAAAATCTTAATAAACTGCAAGCGAAGTATCAGGTATATAGTACCGAATTTACAGGAGTACAACGGACTGAACAAGTGGTTTCCACTAAATTTGAATTAATGACAATACATTTTAAAGTTAGAAAATTATTCTTTCTTAAGATTGATTTTATTCGCTATCACCACAAAACAACATTGTTGATTTTTTCCGAAAAAAAGGTTTTTTGAAACAACTAAACAACGATTCGGTTTTAAAGACATTTGGCTAAGAACTTAATTATTTAGGGACAAGCATAAGAGATAAATCCTTGATAAATCGTTTTAGCACAAGTATTTATCTCTACTGCTTGTCTAGTGATAACTGAAGTTATATGAAATATTCGTTTTTTTTTTTTACAATAGTTTAAACATCGGGTGCTAATGATTTTGCATTTTAACATTAAAGGTACAAGAAAATACCCTCGACATCTCAGATCCGTGACAAAATTAGAGAACCTATGCCTTATCTTAAGCTTGGATTTTTAGTATTCGTATTATCATATGTTAAAGTCGTGCTGTTTTAATGTACATAGTTACACATAGTTTCTCTTCAATCAAAATCTTCCTGTATGAACTTGTCCTTGTTTTCTTACTTCAAATGGAAAATTAATATGTGTGACAATGATTGATTAAATTAAATTCAGTCGTATAAATCCCTGTATTATGACGAAGTTTCAATGACCACGTTATTTTGGTATTATATATTTCGCAGGCAGAACACTACCTGAGCATGCGCTAATGCTTATTGGACATGGATCGATATTTTCTCAGAAATTGGAGTTTTCTGTGGAGAAAAGATTGTTTCAAAGACAAATTTAAGAAGTATAAAACACTACATTCATACATCATATCGCAAATATTTTCGACTTGTTATGGATTCACAGAAGTTGCGGCTCTATGAAATCGGTCTTTACTTTTTTAATAGTATAGATAATAGCCTTCATACAAAACAATTGAACTGTCTCCTTTTATTGAGTTTTATTATATTGTCTAAGTCAACTTGTCAAACAACCTGCATTGTGTTTCTCTGAGAGAGAAAAAACCAAGCCTGCTACTATTAAAGAACAATATACTAAGGATATACGTTTGCGGAAATTGTTTATAAACATAAGATTATCTGAGTTGTTTCCCCTTATTTGGCAAAGTTGAAAATAATTGATTCGTACAAAACATGTTCTGAATTTCAAAAAGAGACGTAATGATAAGATGAAACAGATAATTATATCTACACGTTCAAACCTATCATTGTGTTGGATAAAAACCACAATTTTTATACGTGTGCATGTAAAACCAATTTCGTTGAAGAAGGGTCTAAATACAGCACACACAACATTTTCCAAAAAAACAGAAATGTGAAAAAGTATATTTTAACAAAACGCGCTTGACTAACAGGTCGAACAATTGATGTTCTTAAACCCTGCTGACTTCCATTGGCGATTGCCAAATAAATTGATTACAAGATGTAACAAAATAGATCTTAATTATAAAATTGAATAGAACACATTAAACTTCCAGAGAATATGGTATACCGCAAACACGAGATGCAAAAGTTTGTACATATTTTATTAAAACTATATACTGATTCTGTTTTACTATTTTGTGATATTAAATACGGCTTTCCTAGTTGATTGATATAATAAATTATAACTTTACCAGTCTGATACGTTTTCACACACAAAAAGATACATTGTGCATAACACTACCTTTGCTTAAAAATAGATTTAACGCATTTGCAACAAGGCAAATATATACATTGATTACCTTTTGCAAATAATGATATTTTTAAGTATAAACAATAAAACACAGTCATCTACGAAGATAAATTAATGATACATTATGAGATAGGTTTTCGAATATCAGAAAGACTCTTGAGTCTTTTACGAAGTCAACATAGGAACAGTGTTTCCATTCCATTTGGTTTTAATAAGGTAATATTGTAAAAACCTGGTATCATACGAAATTGAATTAACAAAGTTGCCCCCAAAAAACATGTCTTATAATTGTTGTTCAATCATATAAGAATAATACCATATTTACACAAAGGTTAATTTACCAATATCTCTAAAATTTAATCATCATCAGACTTAAGGCAATATGAAAAATAACCCGAATACTATCGATGATATCACAGCATAAGTAGACACGTCTGGCCTTGCAGCTCCAGACAAAATTGTTAACTTTCCACCTAAACCGCCGAAATACAGTTTGTTAGTTTCCGGAACCGTCTTGATATTTTCAGGCATTAGTTTAACCTGCGTTGTATCAGCAGAAGTGTCCCTCTCGGTTGGCATATTTGGAGGGAGAAGTGTTGACGTTTTTGTTTCACTATTGTTTTGAAATGTCTGCTTTGCGGTTGTTAAGTTGAAACCATTTCGAGTTGTTGGTGAAACAGAAACTATAGGGTTAGTTGTTGAAGTTGTTTGCAGTTGTGCGGTAGAATTGTACATCTTGAATGGAAAATTAGACGAAGAAAATTTTGAAGTTTCTGTTTTAACATGGTTTGTATTGTTTTGCTTTACTATTATAGAGGTCAAACTATTCCTTGTTGTTGGTGATTGAGACACCGTTTGTTTAGATGTGGGCGGTGTCTTAACTGTAGTTGATGATTTAGTTTGTGGAGATGGTGTTGATGTCCTTTTTATCGTCGCTGATTCTGTAACAGATGAAGCACCTGTCGTCGATGATCCGACATCTATAACTTTTACATATTGACTAGTTGTTCCAGTTGGGTTTACTGTTGATACAGATGTTGATGATAGTTTAGTCGAACGCATCTTTATGGTGGAGGTGGCACTTAACGTAGATGGTCGTTGTGTTGTAGCTGAAATAAATATTCTTATTATGATGTGCTTATTATACAAATAAGAATATGTGGTAAAATTACCAATGAGACAGTTCTTAAATTGGATTCCAGGATGTTTTATCATCTAGTCTCCAAGAACAACCTGTGTCGCTTGTAACCATGGCTTTATATACAAAGTCATAAATATTAGTTTATCCAGTTTCTATGGGTCTGTAATAAGCTTTTCAACACCCTTCTGACCAAAGCAAATGGTTACAAAATAAACATATGCTCCTCGAATGGCACAATAGTGAATGGTCCCCGACATACTCAAATATATACAGTTATAGTATTTTTTAAACCTTATAAGTTATTTTACAGATTTCCAACATTAAGAAAAAACATTTAAGGGTTCCACTTTGAAAAAATTTGGCATAAGTTCCCCCTGAACCTTACTAGCACGACGGACAGATGCAGTAGCGGATCCGCGAAAAGGTCCATTGACTGCATAAGAGGGAGCCCGCTTAGTCACGCATCCGTCAGTGATTCCCTATATAATCAATCAAATTTTACCCTCAAAATCCCCCTAAATCCGCTTATTCTATAAGGTCATTTTTCCTGGCTTGTTTTTAAGAAATCTTATTTGTTAAACGACTAAGGACAACCATTTTATCCAGAAACAATTTTACCAAAAAAACAAACCGTTTTCAGTAAAAATTACCTTGAACTTTTATCTATTGATCCCAAAATTAATTAGCTTCTTTCAGTATGATTGTAAATACAATAAAGCTAGGGAAACCAAAGAATAAGTAAGTCATTTATATTTTTAAAAAAAATCTGTAATTGGAGCGATCCAGAACTTGTCATATTGACATTAAAATCATATTCTATTGCTATAAGTTTCAATTATATTGAGCAAATGTAGCTAAAGCATATGTTCCGGATGGACAAAATGAAGACTATATGATCCATATTTTTTTCTCGGTCGAATAGCAGTTATTCTAGTAAGTTGTATATTCTTGGGCTCTGCAAAAATGTCTGATATATTAAACTCCATACAAAGTGTATGAGTAATATAATAACCTTTGTATATAGTGTGTAAATGTTACCGTAAGATATTCGTGTACGATACATATGAATGGAACATTGGGGTTTTAAGAAAATCATGATTGAAAAAAAGATTTATGTAGACTTTTGTTATCTTCTTTGCGTCATTATTTGTTTTTGTCATTTCTAGTATGTTGTCTGTTTTTCCACTTTGCTGGTCCTTGTGGTTTATCGCCTTTTCATAAATTCACAGCCATTTTCATTTCTTCACCTTACCTAAATCGACTTGCCATCCACTTCCTCGATCTATCAGTGAGTTATCTTCATGTTGCCTAAACTTCAATGGCTGACTCTGCAATTGGTAAACATCTCTGGAGGAAACATCTCGTTTTCTCCTACCGGCAGTGATAGTCTGGTTACAGGTACGATCGCAATCGTGGTTTTTCTCTGTCGTTAGACATACCCAAGCGTTACAATGAATATAAACATTTGCAAACTGATAAAATTTAAATGTCTGATAGCGGAAACCAAAAGTAGTGGAATTCAAAGGAAAAAAGCCTAGAGTTGGATCTGTAGCACACCTGCAATGTAAAATACTAATATTTAAGAACGATGATTAATAACAAGCAGAGAAGACCTGACAATATGATGACACACGCGCGCATTCAAGTTTTACACAATTTTTCTCGTATATTTCCCACGTTATTCTGAAACCTTGTTTGGTAGGGTTTTGTTTTACATTTCAAACATTTTATATTTGACCCTGCGTTTATTGGTATCATTGAAAGAAAACAATCTAACAATCTAACAACACATAAACATTGCTAGAAGAAAATGATCCAGTTGATCTGTGCAACGTCAAATTCATCAATTTAAACATTTCTTATCATGTAATACTTCTTTGTCAAAAATGGAAATACATTATATAACATGATATACAGAACCGAGAAGAGAGATCAAATAAGGTAATTGTTTCATGATATATTTTGGACATCATTGGTGACTTTTTAACAAGTTGCATTCCCAGTATCGTATCCAATGTGTGCTTATGCAAATAAAATGTTTGAAGCTAAATCCCTTTAGAGCACATAATACACTAATGTCATGGATAAAAACGGCCAGATTTATGATAAAAATAAAAACGAATAAGAAACAAATATTTTAAAGAGAACCGACTGGAACAACTGAAGTGTTCCCCACTTTGGACATGAACATAAAGAATTTCTATTGAACAAAATGAAATGTTAATCACTTCTTACATTTATATTGGTAATAAGATAAACAAAAACATATTTTTATTTTATATAAAATTTGATTTCCTCATGTTCTACATGTTAATTGAGCAGCTGTCAACAGTCATTTTGCAGCTAAGATGCATCCTTATATGTATAGCTATATTTTAAAATACATTTGGTTGATAATGAAAGCAAACTAAGTAAAAAGCACTATTCCTTACAACTCAGTTGTGGTCATAGGTATATATAATATCAAAGCACGGGTGAAGGTATTGGCAAAATACGTCAGAAAACATAATTTATTTTCATTTTACTGAAATGATAAACTTACTTTTCGCTAAATAAGGTAAAATATGTTGGGTCATTTGGCTGGTCGGATGGTGTCGCTTTACAGTCTGGTACTATAAGCTTAAGATCAGGATGGCCCTCTGTATCTTCCAGTTTCAGTGCAACATTCAACCATTGACCTAATATCAATTCCACTGGTTCATTTAAAGAAGTGATAAACGAATCATTGTAGAATGTCATTATTATACTGAAATTTCCTGGTGCTTTCTTCTTAACACTCTCTGCAATGGGAGTAAATCCTTTGTATATGTCAAGATCACGTGGAAAAATGCAACAAACTTCGACTTTGTAGGTGTTTACACGGACAATCCCGTCAACAATCAGTGAGTAGTCATATCTTATAGTGTTAAGATAAATAATTTCAGTGGCATTAAGCTATAAAAAAAAGAATATTATATTTAAGATTATACCATCTTTCCCTATGACATACAGTAGACATTCATTCGCCATGTCCGAAGTCAGGAGCCTCTGGCCTTCGTCAGTCTTGTATTATTTTTAATTTTAGTTTTTATGTGTGTATATTTCGTTTAAGTAATGAATGCGGTAATCTGAAAACTAAAAGACTAATAGTCATATTAACAATAACAATCAAGCAATAGGTCTATTCAACTGCTGATGGACTATAAGTCACCAATGGTATCCTCAGCTCACCATTCAGTGCCTCGGTACTGAAATAAATTATTTCATACTTTCTTAAATTCTCTGCAAATATATTAATCTTGAAATCATTAATTTTAAATTCTCACATGCAATATTTACCTGAACAAAAATTATGCTGTTCTTTAAATGACTCCTTTGAGTCAAACGGCTCCTTAAGTATTTATGTATATTATTTTTTATATATATCCTTGGTTTTTAAATAACGTCTTTTGGGTAACAGCTTTTTTGAAGAAAGCTAACAATGAAAGTACTGCTAACGACCAAAATCTATAAAGTGTTAAAATCGATCATATTTAATTAACCGATTACTCGGATAATCTCCTGACCGAAAAAACGGCAACAAACATTTAAGTTGATGTTCTCATACAATTCTGCAGTACTTTATAAATGTGTGTTTATATGAAACCATTTAATAAGGTGATCGTGACATCATTTCCCAGTTCTTCTTTCATGTTCATCATGTCTGCAGGTTAGTAGTTCATGTAGTAAACACTAAAGTTGGCTTGATACAACTTTTGAATCAGTTTTTGTTTAAAAAGGATCATGCATGTGTTGTAGATGATTGTTCACATACTATTAAATCAACTGTTCTTGATACTTTGACCACTTTCACACATACTAAAAAACTTGACACCATAGTTATTAATTATAGAAAGATTTGTTTGATTTGACTTGGTAGTTTCAAAGCAGTTTTTATGTCGACTCACAGCAAATGGGAACGACCATAAAGACATAGCAAAAGTTTA
This sequence comes from Mytilus galloprovincialis, assembly GCF_965363235.1. Taxonomy (NCBI): domain Eukaryota; kingdom Metazoa; phylum Mollusca; class Bivalvia; order Mytilida; family Mytilidae; genus Mytilus; species Mytilus galloprovincialis. Next base: position 70,704,828 of record NC_134839.1, read on the forward strand.
TCATGACCTTTGAAGTCCGTGAAGCGAATATATATATAAAAAAAAAGATAAAATAATATAATCAACTATAATCAAAACTTATCAAAAACAGAGACAACACATTTGAACATTGCAGAAATAGAAACGCCTAAACACCTTGATATCCAAAATTTAACATCTTAAATACATAGTAGTGAAAAAACAGAGACACCACATTTAAACATTGCAGAAATAGAAAAAAAACTAAACACCTTGATAACCAAAAAGTAACGACTTTAATAAATAGTAGTGAGTTTATATCATTTAGGGCCTCAAGTTTGCTTGTCATTATCACTCATTATAAGATAACAGAAAAGGTACTTGTGGTTGAACGGACTAAAAATCACAACTTCATTACTATAACCCCAGTTAACGTCAATGAGTGATAAAAAAAAGATGCACCAGACAAGTGACCACAGGTCAACTTATGATTTGCAACTTTTACAAATATTCTCTAGCTTGTTTGATAATAGTGCTATTTTTAATTAATTAAAAATATATAATAAAAGAAATAGACTTTATACTGTTCGAATTATTTCGGTTCTTTACATACAGCTAATGATGCAACTTCTGATTGGTTCCTTTATATACTTGTGATTTAAAGAATTTTAAGTTTTTCATTCTGCCGTCGATAGCCGAAAACTAACCCTCCCATTATTTATCCCACCCAATATTTATAATCAGTAGTTTCAGTCTCATTTTCTGTAGAAGTTTTATTTTTCAGCGTATGTTCCTTGCCGGTGTTACTGTGGATATACGAATTTACAATATAATCGACTGATTAAAGGACGTTGGAGCAATAGAGTTTATAACCGACAATTTGGATCCAGATTAATTCACAATGGTGTAGATGTCAGATTTATCGTTGCCCGCTGGATATAACGTGCGGTCAAAGTGCTGTTGATGAATTGTGCTGAACATTGATTGGATTAACTTTAACGTCTATTATTGTTTTTTTCATATGAAATTGTAATAATTTGCCAAAATTAAATGTTTTATTTTTAATTCGTTTTAATTCCTACTGAGCATTTATTTAGTATTGCTTTGCATCCAGTCGTCTCATATCTTTAATATATCTGCGTCTATTAACTTCGAAAGAGCAAATTTAGGGTTATTGCATGAATATCGGGGAATATTGTCCCGAGTAGAATTTTATATTGCACGAGCTTACGAGTGCAATATATGTTCTACGAGGGACAATATTCCCCAATATCAATGCAATAACCCTTTTATTGTATAGCAATATAATATTTGAAAGTAAAAATTGGTTTAAACTAAGATTTTTTTGTTGATGACGTCATGAATTTTGAAGATTTATTGCACTAGTGCAATATTAGAATTTATTGCATGCTAACTTTTGGTTTCTTTCTGTGGGAAATATTATATTGCTATGCAATAAATATACTTACTATTACAATTGTTCCACACTCTTTATAAGGTATGGTTACTGTTATATAATTAGTTGAAGTATTCTTTCTCATATTGCAAGATCCAGTATAAGGATGATATATCGACAAATGCCTTTCCTCTAGAAACGGATCTTGTATGCGACTAAATTGAATGTTGAATTTTCCATCTGCACAAAACAAGTCGGGAATCGGTGCTGAAATCAAAATAAGACAAAGGGAAAGGTCAGTGTAGTGTCATAAGAAAAACAGTTGAGGAATATTAAAGTATATGCACAGACAGTTGTAAAACGTAACGAAAATTTAAGTAATATAATACAACACTGCTTGTTAGCTTGAATTTACTATTTAATCCTAACGGATAAAGTAATATTTACAGAAGATATGATATTTTGTATCTGATCTGTAGCAAATGATTGTGTTAATTCATTAGAGTTCGTAAAACAAGTATTGATATGACATGCCTCGTCACTGTCAATCAGAAACAAAAATTCGCGAATTTGGAACATTTATTTTTTTCAAAAGAAAAAACACTAAAATAAATGATTTATTTTGACACATGTACTTTATATGTATTTTCAAGTTATAAAACAATTAATCTTACCGGTAAGTCGTGAATTTAGAAGCGGTATACAAGTAACGCTGGCATACTCCTGTTGTACGGCGTCACAGTTGTGATTTCCGCCAGATTGTGGGCATTGTGTTATGTTAGTTTCTGTACCGGTACATTCTACATCATCGAGATGATAAGTTGTGCCAACCCGAACTTTTCCATGATCAATATCTATAGGCGCACCTGCTTGAGCAATGTCAGGACTGGAAAGAACGGAGGAAATAACAGTTATTGTATCTCTCATGTACCTCTCTGTTGACACGAGTTATCACTGTCATGGCCATATATAATCATAAATTGACTGTTATAACTTGAAATTCTTCGAAATACTAAAGATTTTTTACCCAGGAATAGACTGACTTTGCTGTATTTTGCAAACCTTTCGATTTTTTTTTGGTCCTAAATGCTCTTCTCAATACTTCATTTGGCCTTTTAAAATTTTTTGATTCGAGTGCCATGGGTGAGTAATTAGTTTTCTATGTTGTGTTTTGTGTACTGAAGACTTTTTTCCTTTTCAGCCATGGTGTTGTCGGTTTATCTTTAATCTTTGATGTTTGAATGTCCCTTTGGTTTCTTTCACCTTTCTACACAATTTTAATCCTAGCATCTATGATTAGTATATGTACATTTATCACTTTCACATTTATTTTGGGGGAGGGGAGGTAGATCATCTTATTTTTCTTTCTTTCTTGTAACAGATTCTTATGTTTTAATACATTTGAACCCATAGGTAATCTTGAAAGACTTGATAACTTACTTGTAGCATAACATTCGACATACAACCTGAGCATCTTGTTTTCCCCAGAGATCGTCACATATCGGTCCCCATACACCGTTTCTCAGTACCTCTACATATCCTACTCCGATTAAATTGTCTGGTCCGATTAGACGTATGTCAAGATTTCGTGATGGATTACCTGAATTATTTGAAAATTGTACAAATTAAGTCAACTCGTGTTTGTTTATTCCAATGATTATGTCTGATATAAGCAAGTAAGGTTTTACGATTGCAATAAAGATTTTCAAAAATTTGTAAAAAGTAAAATAGTAAAAAATAAAGAACTCCAATGAAAGTCAAAATGGAAAGCTCAAACACATCAAACAAAAAGCAAATAACTCAGTGGTGGATTCAGGGAGAGATTCCGGGGTTTGAGCCCTCTGTTTTTGAGGATCAATTCTATTGTATGGCGACACATGGTTGGAACCCCCTTAAAAAATTGCTTGATCCGCCCCTGCAACTGTCATATTTCTTGACTTGGGACAGACATTTCCTTATGTTAAAAATGGTGGATTAAACTTGGTCTTATAGCGAGTTAAATCTCCAACTTGTATAACAGTTGCATTGAATTCAATTACATTGAAAACAATGTATGTAACTACGTGTATTGAGATTTTTGCATTACAGTTTCGTTTTTATGTTGCGAAGCGAAGTCATGTGAAATAGACATGCTATGCATAATGTGAAACATTCCAAAATTGAAAAAAACGACCGTATCGTATCCATTAAAATCATGGTAAATCTTGCTATCTTCAAATCGATTTAGTTAGGTAAGTATATATGTAACATTATCAATGTCAATTTCGGGTTTCTATAATGTGAAAAATTAATAAGAGGATACATGCAAAATTACTTTAAACATACAGTTTGATTGTTGTACAATTATAGGTGCTCTCGTCGCAGGAGCCGATGTTGTAGATGTGACACTACAGACGACACCGACGTCATCGTTGTGTGTACAATCTGACTGGTTCCAACTTCGAGCTGTGCATTGTTCAATATGTTGTTCATTTCCAGCGCATGTGACATCATCTAGCCATATGGGTCCAGTGCCAGCTCCAAAACGGTTTGTATCATTTACAGCTGTTCCACCACCTCTAAAAACAACAACAACAAAAAACAACTTCAGAATAGAAGCAGACGAAAATAGTTTGATACAAAAAATATTTTTCAGAATATCGACCAAACAAAAACAAAAATTTGGTTCATATTATTCATAGATATGTGTATTTATTTTTGTTTGAACAAATACACCCACTGCCACCAAGCACAATATAAATGTATAATAACAGGTCAATGATTACAATATTCACTTTAAGAAGTTATCATCAATAGTTATCAAAGGTACCAGGATCATAATTTGGTACGCCAGACGCTCGTTTCGTCTACATAAAACTCATCAGTGACGCTCATATCAATAAAGGCAACAGTAGTATACCGCTGTTCAAAATAGTTATAAAGCCAAACAAGTACAAAGTTGAAGAGCATTGAGGATCCAAAATTCGAAAAAGTTGTGCCAAATACGGCTAAGGTAATCTATGCCTGAGATAAGAAAATCCTTAGTTTTTCAAAAAATTCAATGTTTTGTAAACTGGACATTTATGAAAATGACCACATAATTGATATTCATGTCAACACAGAAGTGTTGACTACTCGGCTGGTGATACCCTCGGGGACGAAACGTCTACCAGCAGTGGCATCGACCCAGTGGTGTAAATAGTTATCAAAGGTATCATGATTAAGCTCACAATTCACTGCGCATAAACTTTTTTGAAGCATCTGCAGCTTAGACGTATACTGACAGATGTGTCCTTTCAAAAATAATGTGATTATAATAACCTATCATATACCTTATCTAAATGGATGCTTTGTTTCTATTTATGTTGGCGTTAATGTTTGTAGTCCTTTAGTGTTTCTGTTCCATTGTTTTCCTCTTATAGTTGATCTGTTTACCTCGGTTTAAGTTTGTAGCCCGGACTACTTTTCTCTCAATCAATTTATGACTTTTGAACAGCGTTATAATACTGTTGCTTTTATTTACATCGAATTACCATAAATTAACCTATTTTATTGTCATGGTGTATTAGAAATTAAATGCAAGTTATTCTGCTAAAATGTTAAAAAAGAATATTATTTTGTTTAATTATGGAGTACTTTGCCCTTCATCTTTTTTACTTTAAAGACAATGAGGTAAATGTTTAGATATGTCTATGAAAACCCTATGTTCACCATTATGGTTACATATGGTGACTGTGGTATTATTGGTTTTTTTTGTATACTATTGTATTCCCAAAGGTTATAGGAATAAACTTATACAATGTTTCAACCGAAAACTATCAAATAATAATGTCAATTTAGAAGCACTCTTTAGTGAGTGGACTCAAAGCGACAACACTTCATAAAGAGGAACGGAGCCAGTGGTAGTTATGTAAATTAAGATGTGTGCTTGGAATTACAAATATAAATATATTCATTGATTAATATTTTTTTCGTACTTTCCTTCAAAACTTCACTAATTCACTAACTGATTCACAAGATTTGTTCAATGTTTATATTTCAAACGGGAAAACCTTTAAAACACTGATTATTTACATACTGAAAACCTAGTTGTCTGCACACGACTGTTGCTGCATTATCATTGAAGTTATCTTTACATACAGTTCCTCTGATGTTGTTTCTTGTAATTTCCACACGACCTTGGTTCGAAGTAGATCCAATACCAGCTAAACTGATGCTTATGCTTTGTCCTGAAAAATATTAATTCGCTCCTGTTTAGATTTGTACTAAAAAAAAACTTACACATTTCGTGAGTCCGAAACCGCTTTCTTGTACTTGGTCAAGTTAAAGGGTTTATAGCTAGATGTTCGGACTCCTCTGTGTGTTTCCTACCATTGAGAGTATAAGTATTTCGCCACATAACACCAATTGTTTTATTCATATAAAACTTCATTAGCTCATAAAAGGGTATTACAAAAAAATAAACAGATTGTAGATTTCTTATCTTTCGATTTGCGACCCAAATAATACCAATGCAAATATAAGGTAAAAGTCCAAGTCAGTCTCCCGCCACTTAAAGAAAATTGGATATCTAAAATAAGAGCTTCGTAACCTTTCAATATTTCTAGCTTATGTTGTTCCTTAACTGATGCTCTGCTGTCTTATAGTACCAAAAAAGTAAATCACAAAAATACTGAACTCCGAGGAAAATTCAAAACGGAAAGTCCCTAATCAAATGGCAAAATCAAAAGCAGAAACACATCAAACGAATGGATAACAACTGTCATATTCCTGACTTGATACAGGCGTTTTCTTGTAGAAAATGGTTGATTGGACCTGGTTTTATAGGTAGCTAAACTTCTCATTTGTATTTTGAGTTTTATACATTGTTAAATGTAAAAACCATTTTATTTAAGAATGTTATAGGCAAAGTGATATAAGGAAGCAATATATTAAGAAATGTTGACAAAATCCATTCACTTTTTAACTTATACAGTTATTATCAGTTCACAATGTGAAAGAACTTAATAATTTAAGTAGTGTTGTCAATGGTTAACCGTTTGAACGACCGAATACCGAATACCAAAAACGCTAACCGGTTAACCGGACGTTTTTTTTCAATTTTGATACATTTGATATAAATTTGTATTGAAATCATTAAATAGTTATGTTTACTTTTAAAATTGTCGTCGTGTTAATTAATTTGACAGATCAATTGTCCAGTATATTGATTGCTATTGTTAATCCAAAAACATAAAATTAATTAGAACTTGTCTCTCCGCTCGGGGCAAGATCTTAAGGAAACATAATTAGTATACATGTTTTTTTTTAACAGTTTCTTTAAATCAGTAACACGATTAAATTTTATGATTTACATCATTAATTCATTTTTGTTCTTATATTGTGTAGACCTACATCTAAATGTGCAATCTCCATCGTGCAAGGCTTTGTCATACTTTTAACGAAATGCTTACTAAAAAATTGTGCAATGCAAAACAATGTGAATGTAATCAATGTATACTTGATAGTACGTGTAACAGGCTTAATCATTTCAAATTGAAACAACTCCACATTAGTTTCGGATACAACAAGAGAAAATGAAAGAATCATCAGTTTCAGACATATTAAATTCTGCGAGATCTAGAAGTTGTTTTTGTATTTTTCAATCAGAAGTTAGTACAAACGCCATGGTTGGTATGGTGTATTCGATTATTAAAAGTCAACCTTCGCCAGGAATCTTCACAGACAAGCCTTATAATACCAAAGGACAAACTTCAATTCATCGTATAATGAAAACGTAAATGTATGACTTGGATGGAAGGTTTTCACATTGACACTCATGCCACATCTTCTTATATCTATGTGTTGGGTACTAAAGATAAGTTTATCAATCATCAACTTAAACTACCGGTTAACCGGTTAATCGGTCGAACGGTTATCCGAGTAACCGGTTAGGCAAAACTGATCGATTTGACAACACTAAATTTAAGTAAAGTGTTGTTCAATATCGAAATAATATGTAAAGTGTTGTATTCCTGTTATATCAAATGAGTTCATTGCCATTTTCCGCCATTTGTGTATTTTGTATAATTATAGGTATAAATATTTCAGTGAGGCATTTAAAAAATTTATGAAAAATGTATATTCATTAAAGGGGCACATTAAATATAGAACTATTAACCTCGGGTTGTCTACTTACTCAGGAGCAAAATGAAAGTATCTTAAAACGTCTGTTTATGTTTATTAGAGAGTTGAATATATTCCTTATGGTTTTCATAGTAAAACCTGTCCACACACATAAATCATAATCATCACCAGTTAACTTAACGTTCAGTTTATTTTTTATTTTTCAGATTATTTAAAATTTATTATCTTTTTCCTTTGACTGTGCCACTTAATTTTTTCTGGCTGATAAATACAAATGTTGAAATAATATGTAATGCATTATGTCCTTGTATACATTGTTTTATTCCATCTGTTAAATGGAGTAGACTGCATAATATAAATAGGAAGATGTAGTATGTGTGCCAATAGACAATCCTCCAAGTCACAATTTGTTAGTGTAAACTATTACAGATCAAAGTATGGCCTTCCACACGGAACCGAAGCTCACTCCGAATAGCAAGCCATAAAGGTTCATTAACTTTTGTTAAACAATTCAAACATGAAAACCAACTGCCTAAACTATACAAAGATAGATTCTACCACTGCATCGAGTATGATACGATATTTATCCACTCGAGACATTTAAATATTCATAATTTAACTGTCGAATGTGGTTAAAAATCGTATTACACGAGATTTGGGGTGGAATCTGTTTCTCTTATGATTTTCAAACGATACGCAGGCAAACTTATTCCTTCTTTTCGAATGATCTGCAAAAAGATATGTTCTTTCTATTTGACGTCATCGGGCAGGGTCGCCTTTTTTCATTCCGTCACAATAGGAAATTCAGAGGAAAGCAAGAACATTTGACGTCATAGTCGGATTGTAACCAATGATGAATTTAGATCAAACGAACCACACGTTGATTAATTCTTTTATACAATGGGTGCAGAAAGGGATAAATTGACGAAGAATTAAAAACGAGAAACGAGAAACACATATGAACCTCATCAACAAAAACTGTTTATTACTTGCATTGTGTCTCATTCAATTTGTATTTATGCAAACAAAATATGTTTTCTTTCCTTACATAATAAATCGATAATAGGCATTCACCCCAAACTATGTATACATAGTCTTCTATGAATGTGCCTTCGCGTTCACTGTGTGCTGTGACTTCAATATTACAACACCACATAATAACAATACATTCAGTTAGGTATATGTTTACTTTGTTTACTTTGTTTTTGATATTGGTTTTTCACTGTTAATAGCTAAATTACAATAATCGTATGGTAACATATAAGTAGCACAATAGGATTGAAGGGTGCAGTTCAGTTTTGATTTCGCACCTCATCATTAAGATTTCGAATTATTAGGTGTTGCAAAAGAGACGGCGACATGTAGCTTAGGAACAGCTCCAAAATTATTGAAGCCATTTTAAGATGATTTTGACCTTTTTTTCAAAGACTGTTGCGTTAAACAACAATTTAGGCATTAATAAAGGCAATGGTAGTATACCGCTGTTCAAAAGTCATTAATCGATAGAGAGAAAAAGAATCTGGGTAACTAACTAAAACCGAAGGAAACACATCAGCTATGAAAGAGGAAAACAACGAAATGACAGAACACAGAAGTGCAGCATAATACAATCAATAATACAACTTTCATAGAAACGAACTATTAGATACAACTGTCATACTCCTGAATTGGTACAGGACATTTTAAGAAAAATGGTGGGTTGAACCTGGTTGAATGTGGCTAGCCAAACCACCGTGCTTTGTGGCAAAAAAATGGTACATAGGTGCATTTTTAACAATCCCAGAATGGTATATTTCCAAATTGTGACGTCAGGGTAAAAAACAGAAAAAAGAGGGCGGGGCGATTCAAATTGATTTTGGACCAATTGATAGAGCTTGCGACGGGCAACGAAATTTGTGTGAAAAAGGGATATAAGTGCAACGTTAAGGAACAAATTCAGAATGTGTTATGCTAACAAATCTGAATCTCCAGCTTTCGGTTCTCCTCGGAAACTCCTTTCGGCAATTTTTAAGACCGACCCTGTCTGAAAGAAAAGGTATTAACTGGAAACATTGCGCAATTAAGTATCGTTCCGAGATCGAGAACCTTTGGTAGAAAACTATGCATTGCAATTGAGCACGTTGTGGTTGGCAAAAAAAAAAGAGTACACTTAAATCATATTATCGACTATGTAAATTTGGAAGTATTATTAATTTGCAAAGGAAACTGAAACGCTTTAAGAATACACTGTGACGTAATTAGTCGCTAAAACAAGGAAAATGGGATTCCCATTTGATTTCAAAAGCTGTAGATTTTCTATTTCTCTAACTAAAAAATAAGCACATGGACCCCGATTTTATTCTTTTGAAGTCTTCTGGTGTGTGTATTTGCATGGTAAAAAAATATCAAAAGCTTTTAATTACCAAAATGTATATGATTTCACACTATAAGTCGCATTCACTTAAGGATTCCCTTAAATCCTCAAATCAAAGGACAACCTTTTTGAGAAAAGTTCCTCTAACTTTTCAGGCAAAAGATTAGAATGAACACAAGTTGAATACAGTTCTCGTATTCAAATCAAGGAATAATAAAAAAGCTGTTAAATTTCATTTTTTAATCCATATATATGTCGTGTACATGTTGCGATTTTGTACAGGTTATAACATGTACAAAAAATATTGTACATGTTATAACTTGTATAATGCAAAAAATACAAGTTATAACATGTACAAAAGTACCTCGTACATGTTTAACATGTACGAAATATTGGCTAAAAATCGTTTTAACTTGTACAAAAATTAAGATAAATCTAAATGAAGCAGAATAGACATTTAAATTCATTAAATAATAAAGAAAAACAATCAATAGACCAGAACGTGTTTTTTTCTTTAGAGGACAATGATCACAAAGTTTCAGAAATTTATGCTTCATAATTAATGTTGGCATAATGTATTTTCATGTAATTGTATGTTTCATTCAGTCCATCATTGCTTACATCAGTGTGACACTGTTTAATAAAATCATACATTTCCTTAATGACTATACACAATGCCTTAAAGTTTTGCATAATAACACCCCCTCATTGCAAAAAAATATAGCAATGTCTCTTTGCTTACCCCTAAAAGCAAGATAGAGCTGGAATTGTTTTCATTGGACCACACTTCATTATAAATATCTTTGAGTCTATTCTTCAACATTGCATTAGGCGCCTAAATGTCATTTTGATGTTTTAAATATATATGCTCTACTTTGAAATCAGGGTATAGTTTGTAGAGAAATCTACCCTGGCTATCCTCTTACGTCTTTTAGTGTCATCTAGAATGAAAGTATTTTACTTTTGCATTTGAATTGAACACTTACAATTATAATTCATCAGATAACAATACTGAATAGTGTTTGTTGACTGCATGTGCGTTTTAAAAGGTAAAAAGAAATTATAAAAACTATCGTCTGGGGCTAGTTTCACATAGCTGTCTTTGGACGAAACTTTTTACATTTGAAAATGCCTGTACCAAGTCAGGAATATGACAGTTGTTGTCCATTCGTTTGATGTGTCTATCATTTGATTAGGGGCTTTCCCTTTTGAATTTTCCTCGGATTTCAGTATTTTGGTTATTTTACTTTTTAGGATGGTCTTATGCAAAGTATTACTAAATTATAACATGTCTTAAAGTGGGTCATAAAGGAGTAAGTTCAGTAAGACCCCTTTTTGGCCCAAAAATAAAGCAGTTTTACAAAATTGTGAAAAGGTAATCTTTGAGATATTTACTGGAAAGTAGAATGATTCTGCTACATAAATATGGGCTGTTTTTGACAATACAATTCATATATATCGGGTACTAGCATCATTAAGTCATGCTAAATTGATAAATTTCTTCACAATTTAAGCATTTCAGTCGGTTTCCGTCTTAAATGAAAGTGGCCGCATTCGTGATGCGATACAGTAACACCTTTTAGTATATCTTTGCTAAGATCATCCTGAGACAGCTTTGAGACGAGGTCTCAGATATGTCCATAGATAGTCATAAGAGGATTATTAAACATGTCCTAACTCCTAAGATATATCTTATAAAAGATCTTAGGATTGCTTCGTAATACCGACCCCTGGACATTAACTGTATCAAAAAAAGGACAAAACACACTAACATGAACGAATAATAACAAAAATGATGAAAATATCATTGAGGTTGATAAAACCTGTTGCATTAATAGAAACATATCTTTATTTTTCAAATTTGTACAAGTTAAAACCCTTTTCAAGCAATATTTTGTACAGGTTATAACATGTACGAGGTACTTTTGTACATGTTATAACTTGTTTTTTTGCATTATACAAGTTATAACATGTACAACATTTTTGTACAAGTTATAACGTGTACAAAATCGCAACTTGTACACGACATATATACGTCAAATTGATAATTCCGTTTACACTTAAATTTTTATACTAGGTTAAAAACGCAAATTTCCAGTCAATTCTACATAGGTGACTAAAAGCAAAAAGCGTAATGTCCGTATTTTTAAAACATAAATGTCCGTTCGGGCTACAGGTAAAAAAGTTTTAACGTCAATAGCCCGTTCCGATGGTCCCTCTGTAGGATTATCGTGTTTCGCATTCAACATCCATTGTAATATTAGTGACACATCCATACATGGTACAAAATTTTATCAAATATTTATCATGAATTAAACCCAAAGTGAGCAGGGTTGCGTTCAACATCGTAGCAGCTAAATAATGCTACGTAGTGCTACGTATATATATGACTATTGAACGTGTAGCTAGCCTAGCTGCTATCAATATCTATGTAGCAGCTGGGCTAGCTACACGCCCAATAGTCATACATCTACGTAGCCCTATGTAACCGCTATGATATTGAACGCTACTCAGCTTATCTTACATACCGAAAAAGTAGAAAAAGATTTTGTCCGCAAGACCACGATTGGCTTATGCTTATACATGTAGCTGTTCGTGAAGATTGGTTATGCCTATAAATGATATGTTTAGATTTACTAATAAGGTGATATCTGGCAACCTACCAAAAGATTAATATGTATTTTTTCATTCGATTTAAAGAAACCGGTTTTGTTGCAGTTTGGTATTACTCTTACGCTAAACTTCGGAAACTAACTAGAAAGTCAATAAGGTTGCGATCATCCGTCATCGAAAAAAAAATATAAATTGTCGAAAATACGTTTGAGATGTGTAACAAATATAAAAAAAACAAAACGTGCATGCAAGACTTGGTTTAGTATATATGCATGTATTGGTTCAAAATTTTCGATAACATTAAAGCTTCAAGACAACATTAAAATTTCAAGAAACTCTCCAAAGAATAAAGGAAAAGATTACCAAACACAAAAAAACGTTTAGTTTCCAATACAACACATTATCATTTTGAATCAATAGTTTCTTGACACGGCTTTACTGTTTTGGTTAAACCAGTTTCTTTATATTTTGGGATAATTTACCTTAAATTCTGCACAAAACTTATGGCAATGCCAAAGATCGCGACTTCATGCACTTCCCATGAAGTTGCTGTAAGAATTCTACCTAGATGCGCTTCTGGAGACATGTATGTCGTAATATGATGCAAGAAGATGTGGGATGGTCCAATGAGACAACTCTCCATGAAAGTCACAATTTGTAAAAGTAAATCATTATAGGTCAAATAACAGCCTTCAACGCGGAGTCGAGGCTCACACAGAACAGCAAGCTATAAATGGCTTCAACATAGCAAGTGCAAACATAATGATTTTTCTAAACAGATTTTAATTGTACGTTTTTTATACAAGATTATACTAATGTTATACCACTTATCGAAATCAAAAGGGAACTAAGGGTAGGTTTTGTTGATTTAATATCAAAATTAATTGCAACTGTAACTTACCTTCAATTAGGAAAATTGTTCCACTTAAAACCAACAGTTGGAATAGCATTTTGAAATGTCTTGTTATAATTTTTGTCTTTTTCGGACTTAATAGTTTACATTTTATATAGTATCATGTCATAACTTTATTGTGCAACATACATTACCGGGAAAGTAAACCGGGTACTTGTACCAAAATATGATATATATACCATTACCATGCTAAAAGGGCGGAGAAATACAACAAATGACAACCACAAAAACCCATCATGTGACTTGACAAGAACAGACAAAACAATATTTGCAAACGGTCCGAGTCACTATATATGCTAGCATTATACGGCCTTGATCTCTAATATGTTGATTTTTTCCAGAATAATTAAAATCAAAGAAATTTTAAATTTAAAGCGATCTTTTTTCAGTAAAATAATTGTTCAATCGATAATCGTGTTTAAATGTATATACTGAGAATGTTGTTTTTAAACAAAATATATATTTAAACCTAAAATATCCTGTCTTCAATTTCTTATGGATTTAAAATAACCTGCGCTAGTTTATCTAATAGAAATACAATCAAAATAATTTTTGTTATGATAAATATTGAATTGAATTGCAGAAAATAAACGTTAAAGACGCCTGGGCTACCAAATTCATGTTCACTGATCTTACATCTGGTTTATATTATATTAAAAGTAAATCCAAATTAAAAATCCAAAAATAAACCATTAACATTTAAGCCTTTTTTAACTTATTTTTATAGTTCGTTCTTATATTGTACTGTTACACCACTGTCCCAGTTAAGGGGGAGGGTTGGGATCCCGCTAACATGTTTAACCCCGCCACATTCTGTAAATATGTGCCTGTCACAAGTCAGGAGCCTGTAATTCAGTTGTTGTCGTTTGTTGATTTGTTACTTATTTGTTTTCTCTTTAGAATTGTTTCACATTGATAATTTCGAGGACTTTTATAGCTGACTATGCGGTATGGGCTTTTCTCATTGTTGAAGGCCGTACGGTTACTTGCAGTTGTTAATTTCTGTGTCATTTGGTATCTTGTCGAGAGTTTTTTCTCATTGGCAATCATACCACATCTTCTTATTAAATTAACAATTGAAAAAAAAAGATATGGGGTATCGATCTAATTCACAAAATCAGTACATGCAAAGCAAATAACACACAAAAAGCAAAGAAACAGCTCTTTTATTGCTGTTCTTAATCTCATAGTCACAATGAGGCCTTCAAAACGAGTTAAAAAAAGTTTAAAGACGGCCTATAGCGCCGGCTTGAGCAGAAATCTTTGCAAAAATTGTTCGGATGAACTAACAATGCCTGGACTGGATAATATGAATCAGTATTTCTTGCGTATTTCAGTCAAGACAACATTTATTAAACATTCGAGATGTTCTCTGAAGTTTTACGAAGGTCGTATAACTCGATATAAACATAAATATTAATAGATAGCAAGTAAGTGCAATTGGCTTTTTCTAAGTCTGTTTGCTTTCGTGTTATTGGTTCAAACAATTATTTAATCGTCGGTTTTACCTGTATAAGACTTATTTTTTGTTGAACGAATTAGTTTATTGAATGGTTCACACTTGTTTGAGTTTCAATGTTGGAATACATTTCATTTTTATAGCTTAACACGCATAGTACATGCGTTACACATCTAGATGCGTGGTTACATTGAAGCAAACATGAATAGGAATTCAATTGATTCTCAATTATTCACTTATAAGTAAAAAATACTTGACTTTTCGCCTTTTAGACAAATTGGGGCCAAACTGACCGCTTTTGTTAATACACGCAAGAACGCATACGTCATACATCCTTAATATTTGAAACAAGATAAAATTGTATTTTATTTTTTGCTTCAATTGTAGCTAATAACCCTTTAATCAAATATATTAGAAAGTGTATAAGTATTACAAATATCACTCTTAAAATTGTTTTATACATGTTTCATACTTACAACATAATGATCCACATGTATTCTTTTTTAATTTAGAGCATTTTTCCATTGTTTGTTTTTAGTCAATGCTGACACTCGGATAACTAATAAAAATAAAAGTGACACGAAAAAATAGGACTTAGGATGGAAAAGTCTTAATCTTTCACACAAAACTTATAAAATAGAATTTTATGTCAATGAATTTAACATGTTTTCCACATAATGCACTATTTATTTGATAATATTTAAATATATCCTTCAATTTGACAGTCGTCAATAAGAACATTCCTAGTAACTTTAGAAAACTATTATAGACATTTAACATTTACAATTTAGACATTATTTACTTTTACCAATTGTGGGCTCTTGTCAGGCAAAATAGACGACCATTGTTACACAATAATGATTATAAAAAATGCGAGTTTTTAGTGAAAATATTCAATGCACAAAGAAATAAAGTAAAATATGAGCAAATATGATATACTTACAATGTTTACAGTCTAAAGTGTTATGTGTCATGAAGTAAATTTTATAAAAATAGATGTAAAATATATTAGCAGGAAATAAAAGATCATAATAGAACTAGAACTATAGTTTCTTATTTTGAAGGACTGTGGAAATCATGACCACTGACAAACAGTGAGAAACTATAATGCAGTCATCAAGGGGCTGTCATTCAAAAGCTGCAACAATAATTATGATGATATTATCCCCAATACTTTTCTCCTCGTGACTAATGTATACCAACGAGGAGTAGATTTGATACTGTGCAGGATTCTTGAGTTGACGGTGCTCTAGAACACACTGAGGGAAAATTATAAAATGTTCACCAATTATTTATCATTGTTAATATGTTTTTTGTTGATCAGATGGACTATAACTGTTACAGTTACAAAATGCCATCGACCTGCTCTATTGTTTCAAGGAGTATCATCATATCTACCTGTCTCTATAGGAAAATGGTAAGCAGAGTGCGAAATCTTGTTAGACTCTTTCTTCAATTTTTTAAAAACAATATCCAGATATTTAATTTCCCTTCTGAGTGGTTATTGAGATTTGTATATATATATATCCCAATCTTTTAAAACGGCAATATAAAGATTGCTGTTGTCTATTACCCCTGTCATAAAATGTTAAAGAGTATTGATTAGTGAGACGACCTGAACCCCGCACTTTCTTTGACTTATTTGATTATTAAGAAGTAAGTGCCAGATTTTTGCCGTATTTGGCACAATCTTTTTGGAATTTTGGATCCTCAATGCTCTACAACTTTGTACTTGTTTGACTTTATATCTATTTTGATATGAGCGTCACTGATGAGTCTTATGTAGACGAAACGCGCGTCTGGCGTACTAAATTATAATCCTGGTACTTTTGATAACTATATTTGTTATCTGTAGTATTTTATTATTGCTTTAATGATATTTTAATATATTGGAAACAATTTACCAAATCTGACAGGATGATTTTCAGGATATTCTTTAGAGTAAATATGGTCAAATGAATCGATTCAATTTCTAAATTTACCAGGCATCGGTTTAAAGGGACCCACATCTCACAACTGTATGAACAAGTAAAATAACAAAAAATATCGAACTCCGATGAAAACTCGAAACGGAAAGTCCCTAATTAAATGGCAAAATCAAAATCACAAACACATCGAATGAATGGATAGCAACTGTCATATCTCTGACTTGGTACAGACATTTTCTTATGTAGAAAATGGTTGATTAAACATGGTTTTATAGCATGCTACCCTCTCACTTGTATGACAATATCATATATTTTTTAAAATTATATTGACAACAATGTGAGAACAAAACAAACAGACATAATTCTAGTAAGTAAAAATGTCAAAAATAGGGGTACATCCTTGAGTCCTCCAGTTAATGAAAATGACTCAAGTCGTGCTTGTGATGCTCCATAAGAAAATTCGATTCATATTTTGTTTAGAATGTCCGATCGGCGAGTCTCGCTTTTCTCTTTTTCTTACTCTCATTAAATATAGTTTTAATTATCCTACCATGCTTAAAAGCACTATCCATATCCGTATACTGAAAAAACCTATAGGTTCTTATATATAGACATCGTCAAATACGTTAATAAAGTAATACAAATAGACAGGAAATACTAAAAAAAAAAATAAAAAACATTTATTTACAAAATTTTAATCTGCTTACCGAGTCCCTGTGCTTAAAATAGCATAAGGTAGCAATACAAAGTTAGGAGTTTAGTTTCGCATTTTTGCCCCGATGGATTTTTCAAATATGAAAGTTATTGTGTAAGAAAATTCACTTTTAGACAGCTGAGTACTAATTTAGCCTTCAAAGATGGTTTATAAGATCAAGATTATTTTTTACATGTTTTATTGGCTATTTTCTGTTTGACTCTCCGTATTTTCATAGCTAGACCAGCCATCGGTCCAGAAATTAATGTAATGTTTACAAACACGAATTTTCCTTTACAGCTAAAGCCCCTTTAAACATATTGAATCCATATATTTTTCTCATCTACAGAATTATATATAATTTCTATCATCTTGAACTTTTATGTATTGTTATGATTTTGAGAGGATAATGTTTTTTTTAAAGTTGTTATAGCTTGTATTCAATCCTATTGTTTATTTGAACAATAACAACTCTTACACATTACTTTATTACAGAAATCAAACAAGTACCAATCATTATTTCTAGCTGTTGCAACAAAGGAAAAATTTTCATTTTAGAGGTTCGGATCGGTATATACAGATTAATGTATAACCTTTTCCGTATCTACCCGGGTAGCATCCCAATACCCGCCATATCAACAAGAGACGTTATGGAAAAGGACATGCATTGATCTTTTTATAATATACTATCGATGTACAAGACGTCTTATAGGCTGATATGATACTAAGATTTGGTATAATTTTATAGCTAGTTTACTTCCACTCGTTACACATATAAATCAATTATCAAGTTATTTGATTTTCTGGGGGGAAAGGGGGGGGGGGGGGGGCTATGGTTTTTTTTTCTGGACAAATAATTTTTTTCCCCTGTGGCGAAAAACAATCTATTTTTTTCGCGACAAGTCGAAAACAATTTTTTTCTTTCAATTTTAGCATTACATATAGTGGCAGCTGAGGGTGAAACAAACAATTTTTTTTTCTCAGAATCAAAAACAAATTATTTTTTTCTCCAAAAACTGGAAACAAACTTTTTTTCCAAAAAAAACCATAGCCCCCCCCCCCCCCCCCCAGAAAATCAAATCGTTGCTGCCTAAGATCAAATATATTCTAATACATTAATTATCAGACATTCGAAGCCTAAGAATGCTACCCACATGCCCAAATCGGGTCACCCTAATGATACCCTTTTTACAAAGATCACTCTGTGACATTGGTACTTCGTTGAAGAAGTTAATTACATTTAAAAATCTCCTTTGTAAGGTTAATTTTAAGATTTTCAAAAATCTGTGGCCTCGTTGATATTTTAAAAAATCTTAAATACCCAGTAATAATAGTTCCATTGTAACAAATAGGTCTTTCATAAAATTTAATGTAAACAAGTTAAGTGTGAATAAAAAATTTCAAATTTCAAAAAGTTAACTCTGAAAACTATTTTCAAAAAAATTCCTTATTACAATTTATTTTAATTGTGGTTTTCAGTCTTAGATATACAATGTATATGTATATGTATTTCCTATAAAAATAAGAAAAGAACCTTGACATTAAAAACTTACCTCAAACGCTGTTAACTGTTGTGTGTTTAAATTGACTTTTGTGTGATGCTCTTTGTCTCGGGACACTTACGTAAAGGACCTCCCCTTTTCTCTATGTATTTGTGTGATTGTCTTCTTAAAGTAGATTTTCATTAATATTCTTAGTACTTTTCGCTTATTTAATTCGTCCTTACTGGCATCCATACGATATCAAAATAGCAGAAGTGTATATATGATCAACTGGCTGTTGCATCCATTCTTCTTATATAAATATTAATTACAATTATTGAAGAGTACTCTATACTTCGTGTGTGCGTCGGTGCCGGTATTGACTATTAAACATAAAAATGTTTTAATAGGTCAAAAAATACTCTGCATGTTGTACAGGTGGCGGAAGATATCCCGTCATCTACGCAATCAGTATTGTGTCTAGTGGGAGCTTTCACTATCGAGTCTGATAGTTTATCCCACGCTATAATTGGTTTCGGAATGATTGAGTACTTGAAACATTTGTGTCTTGGGCTAAAGACGGTAAATACCATGGCGTTGTAGTTCCTAGATGGTCTGTAAAGTGGGTGTTTTTCCTGGAAACATTGATTTATTGAACATGAAAGTTGTACTAAATATGATGAAGTTCTTTCAGTTTTCGTGAGGCGAATGGAATTTTCTCGCTTGCTTTGTTGGGGTTCAGGTCTTTAAGCAGCTTTTCTACTCCACTTAAAGTGATGTTGATGTCGTAGTTTTCATTTCACATAACTGACATTTCAGTTCTATTGTCTTCGGTTAACACAGATTGAAATGGATTGTTCAAAGTATCTGCTTTGTCAACTGTGTCATTTGATGCAACTTCCTGATGTTTTGGAGGTGGTACTGCAGCTGTTTCTTTCCTCGTGTACTTTAGAAAAAGGAAACATAGTCCAATAGCATTTGTGTGTTACTTTACGGGATAGCTGTTTAAGGTTATATTTTGTTTTTATTTTTTCTTTATCTCCGATATTTTTAATATATTGCAGTTGGTCTCTCTTTATCATTATCCCATGGAATTCTAATGTTATCCAAGGGTATCCATGTAGGTGTTGAAATGAATATAAATTATATGGTCATTATAAATTTACTGTTTGCAAAGTATATGCCTGGTACCTTTGATAACTATTTACTCCACTGGGTCAATGCCACTGTTTGTATGTTTGTGGACGTTTCGTACCCGAGGGTATCACCAGCCTAGTAGTCAGCACTTCGGAGTTGATATAAATAACAATTGTATGGTCATTTTTATAAATTTATTGTTTGCAAAAGTATGATTTATTCGATCGAATTACTAAGGATTTTATCATCTCAGGCATAGATTACCGAAGCCTTATTTGGCGCAACTACTTGGAATTTTTCGTCAATGCTCTTCAGATTTGTACTTGTTTGGCTTTCTAACTATTTCGATCTAAGCAACACTGATGAGTCTTATGTAGACGAAACGCGCGTCTTGCGTATTAAATCATAAACTTAGTACCTTTGATAACTATTTAATAGTCATCTGTGGTATTTTTTTAACAGGAAGTGTATGTGTATTTTCTTTAGATTCCTTCTACTTTTACTAAAGTCGTCTCCAAGATTTTTTTGCTTCAGCTTTCATTTTCTCTAAATTTGTTTCATTATATTGGTACTTTTCTTGGTGTCTGATTTTGTTAAACTGTTGTAGTTGTTGATTTGTCACAAACAATATCATGATCAGAAATCCCTTGGCATACTTCAGTTTTTTGTATTGTTGAAAGTGTTTTCCTCTTGTTGCTTGAATATATTTGTTGTACCATCCAGGTTTCTATCTGTTTTGAGATCTATTGCTTCAAGGTGTATTTAGGTGTTTTACCATTTTCTTTCACTTGGCCGTTTTATAAGTCCCTGCACTCTTTGTCTTGCAAGTGTAATCCCCTCCGACCCAAACTGTCTTGTTTTCAAAACTAGCTCCATTCTCTAGATTCTGTTTCATTTCCTTCATTGCGTTTAATAAATGCCGTATTGGAGTAGTGTTTATAGTTTACTACCCGAGGTAGATTTCTGTTTAGCCCATCTGTCTTACTCTTATGCTCTTCTGCTTATTCATTTACAAAAGTGTTTCAGGTGGATACAGACACTCCTGTCATATTTATCTGATTTTCTGTATACACCCCCTTTGATTTTTTCAGGGAATTTGTCTCCGTTTTTAGCTCATCTGGTCCACAGGTCCAAGTGAGCGTTTCTCATCACTTTGCGTCCGTCGTCGCCGTTAACTGTTACAAAAATCTTCTCCTTTGAAACTACTGGGCCAAATTTAACCAAACTTGGCCACAATCATCATTTGGGTATCTTTTTAAAAAAATGTGTCCATTGACCTGGCCAACCAACCAAGATGGCCGCCATGGCTAAAAATAGAACATTGGGGGTAAAATGTAGATTTTGGCTTCTAAAGCAAAGCATTTAGAGCAAATCTGACAGGGTAAAATTTCAGATGAATCGAACACCGGTTGTTGGGTTGCTGACCCTGAAATGGTAATTTTAAGGAAATTTTGCCGTTTTTTGGTTATTATCTTGAATATTATTATAGATAGAGATAAACTGTAAACAGCAATATTGTTCAGCCTATTAAGATCTACAAATAAGTCAACATAACCAAAATGGTCAGTTGACACCTTAAGGAGTTATTGCCCTTTAAAGACATTTTTTACCAATTTTTGTTATATTTCACACAAATCTCACCTCTGAAACTACTGGGTCAAATTTAACCAAATTTATCCGCAAACATAATTAGGGTATCTTGTTTAAAATTGTGTGCGGTGATCAAGCCAACCAATTAAGATGGCCACCATGGGAAAAATAGAACATAGGGGTAAAATGTAGATTTTGGCTTATAACTCTGAAACCAAACCATTTAGAGCAAATCTGACAGGGGTTAATTTTTTTATCAAGTTTATTTCTATCTGCTATGAAATTTTAAGATGAATCGAACAACTGGTTGTTGGGTTGCTACCCCCTTATTGGTAATTTTTGAAGAAATTTTGCCGTTTTCGGTTATTATCTTGAATAATATTATAGATAGAGACAAACTGTAAACAGCAATAATGTTCAGCAAGTAAGATCTAATAATAAGTCAACATGACCACAATGGTCAGTTGGCCCCTTAAGGAGTTATTGCCCTTTATAGTGATTTTTTACCAATTTTTCGTAAATTTTTGTAATCTTTTACCCAAATCTTCTCTGAAACTACTGGGTCAAATTTAACCAAATTCATTTGCAATCATAAAAAGGGTATCTAGTTTTAAAAATGTGTGCGGTGACCCAGACAACAAATCAAGATGGCCACCATGGCTAAAAATAGAACATAGAGGTAAAATATAGATTTTGGCTTATAACTCTGAAACCAAAGCATTTAGAGCAAATCTGAGAGAGGTTAATTTGTTAATCAAGTCAATTTCTATCCGCTTTAAAATTTCAGATGAATTGGACAACTGGTTGTTGGGTTGCTGCCCCGATTGGTTATTTTTGAAGAAATTTTCTGTTTTTTGTTATTATCTTCAATACTATTATAGAGACAAACTGTAAACAGCAATAATGTTCAGCAAAGTAAGTTCTAGTAATAAGTCAACATGACCACAATGATCAGTTAAGGAGTAATTGCCCTTTATAGTCACTTTTTAACAATTTTCTTTAATTTGGTAAATTTTTGTAAATTTTTACAAAATATTTTCCTCTGTATCTAAAGGTCCAAGTCTATATAGATAGAGAAAATTGTAAGTAGCAAGAATGTTCAGTAAAAGTAAGATCTACAAACACATTAACATCACCAATTTTGACATAAATCCATCTGTGTCCTTTGTTTAATATGCATTTAGACCAAGGTGAGCGACACAGACTCTTAAGAGCCTCTAGTTAATTGATGTTTTGATCCAGATTCAGCACCTATAATGGTGTGCTGTTCTATTTTTTCCGATAGCTGTTTTGAAGATGTCATTTTGTCCTCTTAAAGTCATAAGAAACCTCAAATTAAAAAAAATAATGCATATGTTTTTTTTATAACTCAATGGATAGTTTTCATTATAAAACTTATGAACATATACTTTTTTCTGAAGAAAATTATTTAATTTATTCATATTTAGAAGAAGTTTACTTTATTTTAATTGCTTCCTTCCAGGAATTCGAAGCAATTCCCACGACATATTTTCCGTAATGCAAGGTGACCTCAGTGTGACCAGCAATACGCATGGATGTCCTTAAAATAAACTATTATCTGAATTTACATGTTAAACACATGCTCAATTTCCATACTTTTTGTTGATTTTTTGTTGATTGTTGACAAACAGGTGACAATCGTTAAACTTCGGTTTCAAAACATGAACTTTAATTACCTGCCATATTTTCACAACAACACTGACCGATTGAAAAAAAAAAAAATCGACAATTATACGAAATTTATGCGAAAAAAAATTAAAAATTCTTGAACAGAAGACTAAGTTTATGATGTTTGTATGCATTGGTTCAAGAATTGGAAGAACATTATTTTTCACCGGTCACTCGTTTCTTATGACTTTAATGATTGACAGTTGATTATCATAATTCAATATTTTTTGTCCTGCCGATAACTTTTGTTCTATTAAAAACAAGAGGCTGTCACAACGACAGCAAACCGGATTTATTAACATTTATTTGTGTCCTGGCAATATCACAAGAACCATTACTGATGAATGGTGAAAGTGAAAATCGTCAATATCAAATTTGACCTCCATTTTGTCATCAGTATCAACATATTAAAATTTGAAAAGCTTAGATTGAATGGTTCATGAGTAAATGCAATAACGTTAATGGAAACGCCATTTTACGATCTTTCAAGAACCATAACTCCTGAACGGTAAAAGTCAAAATCGTCATTATTGAACTTGACCTCTATTTTGTCATCAGTAACAACATATAAAAATTTCAGAAGCTTTGGTTGAATGGTTCATGAGAAAATGCACGGACACGACAGGAAACACCATTTTTCAATCTTTCAAGAACCATAACTCCTGAACGGTACAAGTCAAAATCGTCATTATTGAACTTGACCTCCATTTTGTCATCAGTAACAGCATATTAAAATTTGGGAAGCTTCGGTAGAAAGTTCATGCATAAATGCACGGACACGACTGGAAACTCCATTTTTCAATCTTTCAAGAACTGTAACTCCGGAACGGTAAAAGTCAAAATCGTCATTATTGAACTTGACCTTCATTCTGTCATCAGTAACAACATATTAAAATTTGGGAAGCTTTGGTAGAACAGTTCATGCGTAAATGCACGGACACGACTGGAAACTCCATTTTTCAATCTTTCAAGAACCATAACTCCTGAACGGTAAAAGTCAAAATCGCCATTATTGAACTTGACCTTCGTATAGTTGTCAGTAATAACATATTAAAATTTTAAAAGCTTTGGTTGAACGGTTCATGAGTTAATGCACGGACAACATTTGATTGCCGCCCGCCCGGCCGCCCGCCGTACATCCCCAAATCAATAACCGACATTTTTGTCACAAAAATCCGGTTAAAAATGCCTGTATCAATTCTAGTTTTAAAGTTTATATATAAAGATTAAGCTAAAAACGTGTGGTCACATTTAAGTGCACTATTGCTGAGGCCCCTCATGGGGGGGTCCTAGTAATCACATAATCACCATTTTTTTGCCAATATAATCACATAATCATTAAATATTTGCTTATCTTTAGTAATCAAATAATCATAAACTAAAAATACAGTCCTAGGTAATCAAATAATCATGAAATATTTGGCTTAATAATCAAATAATCATTAAAAAAACGGCCAAGTAATCACATAATCAAAAACCCCATGAGGGCCCTCATTACTCCAATAAGGAGTCGACTTACGATTCTGTCCATGTAACGTTTTAGTAGATCTAGTCTTGCTGATCAATGTTAATAATAAAGGTTTCTATCCATCTATTATAGTTTTTGAGATAATAGACAAATGCAAAAATTTGCAACATCGTCATTTAAATTAAGGTCAATAACTCCAATAAGTTGTGGACTGACAATTTGTGACATGTTTACTTATTTGTAGTTCTCTTCTTGTTAATCATTTTTATGTATAAAGTTTCTATCTAAGTATCTAGCATAAAGTTTCAAGATAATAAGGAAAAGCGCTATTAAAAATTGTAAAACTTTTCATTCAAGGGCAAAAACTCCTACAGATGTGGACTGACAGTTTTGTTGTAATAGACATTTTCTTGGGTACAATTCAACATCATAAAACTCGCTCTTTATCCTGGCATATGTTCTATTTTCGCCATGTCAGCCATGTTTGTTGGCAAGTGGAGTCATCAGACACAATTGTTTTACTAGATACCCCAAGGATGAATGTGCAAAACAATTTCAGAGTAAATTTTGTAAAAATTGAACTGAATAGAATTATGACGATTGGCAGGCGATGAAAAAGCTCTCTGGCATATTAAATTATAAGCTTGGTACCTTTGATAACTATTTACATCACTGTGTCGAAGCCACTGCTGGTGGACGTTTTGTCTCCGAGGGTATCACCAGCCCAGTAGTCAACACTGCAGTGTTGACATGAATATCAATTATATGGCCATTTTTATAAATTTCCTGTTTAAAAAAGTATGAATTTTTCGAAATACTAAGGATTTTCTTATTCCAGGCATAGATAACCATAGCCTTATTTGGCTTAATTTTTTGAAATTTTGGGTCCTCAATGCTCTACAACTTTGTACTTGTTTGGGTTTATAACTATTTTGATCTGAGAGTCACTGATGAGTCTTATGTAGATGAAACACATATTAAATTATAAGCCTGGTACCTTTAATAACTATTGGTCCTTTGGTCTAAGTGAACTAAAACGAAGTTAACCTGATATTTATATTACCTGTACTCGAATCAGTTATGTTTGCAATTTTCATTAGCTGCTTACATTTACGGAGCTCCTGAGTTCACCCCTAGTTTTTGGTTGGGTTAATGTTGCACAGTCTGAAGTTTTCTAACTACAGTTGTGTATAATGTTGTTTACCTGATCAATTTGTGTTGTTGTCTTGTCATTGTCAGTTTGTTTTTCGACTTATGAGTTTCAATATTCCTTTGATCTATTTCTCCCCTCTTGATAATGGTTTTCATTGCTATTTTCGTAGTGATGATTATATCAATTGTTTCAATCTATACTTAACCCTTAACCTATAGCTGTACAGTAGATTCTACAGAAATGTTTTCCTAAATCTATATAATGAGATAAATATCAAAAGTTACCTCCGGTACACCAAGGATTATACAACTTCTGATTCTTTAAAAGAATAAAGTTCTATTGTCCAACACACTTGATCTGTCCAAGGGCAATAATTAAATATTTAAAATACTTTTTTTGGTTTTTTAAATTTTTGTATTAATATCTTAGAGAAATTAAGGCCTGAGATCAAATGCATAGCAATTTACAATATAAATCTTTATGATTGTAAGTATAACTTGTTTAAAATTACACTGACTAACAAATTTTCTTTAGCTATGAGCTAACCTGTTTTTATACTAGTTGATCAAATAGTAGACACCAATTCAAACTGCAATTTTGGTAAAATATTTTTAGAATTGGTATTGTGAAAGGGCAAAAACTTTAGGATAAGCATTGTAAGTGAACAGTCAAGTCTCAGAGTATATATTACACCCCTAGCATTAATAGGTATGCACACAACTGACTTATATTCATGTTCAATTCAAATGAGCAAACTAATTTAAAAGTCTAATAAAAACTGAAAAAAAAACCTTTTCAAAACATAGTAAAAAAAAACTTTATGATTGATCCAATGTCCCACATACTTTATATGTCCAAGGGCAATAATTAAATAAAAACTTTAAAAACAAGAATGTGTCCCAAGTACACAGATGCCCCACTCGCACTATCATTTTCTATGTTCAGTGGACCGTGAAATTGGGGTCAGAACTCTAATTTGACATTAAAATTAGAAAGATCATATAATAAGGAACATATATACTAAGTTTCAAGTTGATTGGACTTCAACTTCATCAAAAACTACCTCGACCAAAAACTTTAACCTGAAGCGGGACGAACGAACGAACGAACGAACGGACGGACGGACGAACTAACAACGGAGCCACAGACCAGAAAAAATAATGCCCCTCTACTATCGTAAGTGGGGGATAAAAATTTCCTCAGGCACATAATTAGTATAACAGGAATTGATTGTCTTCTTGCACATATGTAAAAAATGTAAGTGTATTTGTATTTGGATAAACATATTCCTTTTTATGTAAGTGGAATTGCTATACAAACATAATTGTATTTCGACTTTTGTTCCAAATATCTCATAGGCGCAGTCCTAATGACTACAGTTTCTTTTCAATTCAATATTAACAAAAAGAATTATGTTTTCTTTTTCTCATTCTCCTAGTGAGGTCCAACACTAGAGTTGTTGGCATTGACAAAACCCCACAGGTACTTAAAATGGGGTTTTACTGTTCAGCCTAGGAACATTCAGTTTTTCAGAAGTCCTACCAGTGTACTAATTATAACACTGTCATTAAAACTGAGCTCTCAAATACAGCTATTGCTAATGTTCTTGTAATTTATGTCGTAGCTCTCAAATACAGCTATGGTGAATGTTCCTGCAATTTATGTCGTAACTCTATGATCTGTGATCTGTATCTGTCTTCTTCTTCTAATATAACCAAATTTCTTAAATCCTGTATAAAGAATTAAAATACAACTTTATCATAGGTCAAAAATTTCTTAAAACAAGAAAAGAAAAGATTTTTTAATATATTCATAGTTATGATCACAACAGCCTATCAGATCTTTTATAGATGTTTAAGAACAGCACTGTGCTTTTCAAACTTTGCATGTAAAAAGATATACAAAAATCTATAAATTCTATGCCCAATATTTTTTTAAATTTTGAGCGAGATAGAAAGGAATATTTTTACAATTCTCACTAAAACTTAGTCAAAGCTAGTTATTCTCACTAAAACGTAGTCAAAGCTAGTTACCATTGTTAAAAGAATATATAAATTGACTGGTTTTATCTGATCTTTTAAATGAACTTAAAGTTTTAAAGCGCTTGTATTGCTTATTTTGATCTTGCTCTATACATATATCATTAGTATATCATTAAACCCTGAGGAGACAGAGTCTTATATAATTTCTAGTACTACAATTTATAAAAGACAAGTTTATCAAACACAAAACATAGTCTTTCATAACTGTATGTGCTGATTCTAAAATTGACCTATTTAGAAAACTAAACATAAGGCATTGAGGACTTGGTTACATACAGCATAATGCAGGAAAAGGAAAACAAATCTTTTCTCAGCAATTCATTACAGACTAGGATGATTAATTTAGGGACAACATAAAAATGATAAGTTGGCATTAACCAATTCTGAGTCATGTCTTTACTTACCTGCATAGATAATAGAGCTGTAGTAGAACCAAATCTGATATAACTAGTATTGTCCCTCTTCATTGTATATAAACTACCTTTTGATGGCTTTATCCTGATAACTGATACAAAAATTATTTCTTGATTAAAAAAAGACTGACAAATCCCAGCTTCCGCCTAATTGTAATCACTATTTCTCACATTCTGTGACAAAAATTTGACAGCTTTTGTTGCAAGTGAAACAAAACCCACAAAATTTTAACTCATCAAAAATTGCTGTTTCAACAGTATAAAATCATGTACTTTGCCCTATAATTGTTTACTTTTTTCACATTGCGACTTGGATGGAGAGTTTTGGTATTGGCACTCAAACCAGATCTTCTTATTTCTATTAAAGACAAATCCCTCTATTGTTTATGCGCATATACAAGCGCAACAGTACTATGCCGTCAGTGGTTTATGACGTCGCGGTTTCCGCGAACTGGAAACGTTTATCAGAGTTATTCCTCTTTGAACAGATGGAGAGAGTGACAATCGTTTTGACAGGTTAATTTGCCGAGAAAAAAATGAAAATTGTTTTTAAATAATAGACACATTCCAGAATTGGATAAAATATGAGAATGAAAAGAGAGTCAACTATACAGCAATCTAACAACAAAAAATACACAAAAATGACCGTAAAGAAACGAAATAGAATCTGGATACTCGACAACAAGATGAGCCAATCAAATTATAATATAATACTTTTTTTCCTTAATTTTCTACATGTAAAGACTTTTGTAGGTTCTTAATTACATCGATATTTTACAAATCATTAAGAAATTACGAAAATCATCAATCTTTCTGATCATGTCCTCAAAATTCACTGTATCTTTATCAATAGGTATGGATATGGCAAATTGCACTGACGTATTTTGAATGTGTACTGCACTTACATTTTTACATGAATATGATAATTAGATTTCAAATAAACACCAACAAAACAGTAACCTAATGACGCATACATGTAAAACAAAGTACATCTAGAGAAGTTAACATATAATCTTCTAACATTGTAGGTTTTTTTATATGACCATTCCGAGTTTGTCCCGATTGTTTGATATTTATGTATAAGGTGGGCATTTTTTGTTTAAAAAAACATAATCGTGTCTGTGTTAAAAAGATGTCGGAATGAAGAATTACAGAGGAATGCATATGGGAAAAAAATAATTAAAAGGAGATTTGAGAAAAGAGGTCGGACTATGTTTTATTCATACCCACGGTAGGACAGCTGTATGAGTATACTTAGACTGAGTTTCTAGCAACATTACGGAATATTTCGATATTCATAGATGCCTAAGGATGAGTGATCAAAACAGAAATGGTGTTAATTAGACCCCGTTAACACTTGCACGGAATTGAAATAAAATCGATCTCTGAAGAGCATCTCGCGTTTTCGATCTTTTTAAAAGAACTTGTGCGTTTACATTTAGTATACATTGCATATCTAAAATAATCAGCCTAACCATTTCGTTGACAAAAAATCGTAAAAAATTGAATAAGGAAATACTTGGTTCATTAGATAATTATATGCTTCTGCATTTATTAATATTATATTTGATTAACATGTCATAAGTAATTAAAAAAAAAGAATTGTCAGAAAAAAATTACTTATAACGCTCATTTCGTTTGAAGATGAGTAATCTACAGAAAAAAAAAATACAGAATGAATACAATTGAAAAGATATTGTTTTAAAAAGGTGCACCGAATATCACACGTATAGTAAGAGAATATGGAACGAAAAAGTAACAGGGCATCAGTCGAGCACTGAAACGAGTATTTACGCCTTAGAATAGGGTGATTTTATCTCTTAGAACCAATATATAGCATCAGAGACAAGAACAAAAAAAGGTGCGACCTATAACAAGCATATTGTAAGCGAATAAGTAGCAGGTCATCGGTCTAACGCTAAAACTGGAACATACGCGCTAATAGGTATATTTCACTTTTAAGAACCTATAGCTAACACCAGAGACAAGAAAACAATTTAAAAGATTTGTTTCGTAATAGGTGCAATGTGTTTCAACGTATAAGGAACGAATAAGTAACGGTATCAGTCGAGCGCTGTAACGGGTCCTGTCTCAACTCAGGAGTATGTAATTTAAAGTGGTTGTTGTTTGCAAAAGAGTCACACATTTGTTTTTCATTAATTTTTTTTTTTTATTATTTTCTAGTTTGAATTGTGTTACATTTGTCCTTTCGGGACCTTTCATAGTTGTGTATGCGGTATGGGATTTGCTCATTGTTGTAGGCAGTACGGTGACCCATAGTTAATAATTTCCAGTGTCAATTGGTCATTTGTGGAGCATTGTGTTATTTGCAATCATACCACATTTTCTTTTTTTATTAATATATTTTCAGAAGAATGACGCAAAAAACGTCGAATATATTAATTTGGTTTTTATTATGTTCATGGCACGTTTTGCCAAATCATCTGAGAATAAACACTGAAAACATTTTTAAACTGACCATGCGCAGATTTATTTTCATATCTACATAAAACACTTGGAATTTTATATCGATTGATTGATTGAAAAGTCGATCGCGATGTATCTAAAGCGTTTTCACTTGAAGAAAAATCGGTTCATAAAAAAATCGTTCTTTTAAAACTACGTCTGGGGATGGAATGTTTACGTCCGATTGAAGATCGATCTTTCTCATTTTTGCAATACTAAAGATCCGCGATCTCAGAAATGATCGATCTTTATTGTTATTGGAAACGGAGTCTTAGATTTCTAATGATTTTAAGTAATTATCATCAAAATAAAAAGGAACAACATTCTTAAACGAAATTAAAATTCATGATACCAGAAGCAAATTTCTGTCTTGTCTTTCAGATGTACTTTGATTGAACAATGATATTATATAAAATGTCTTTACTATTTTAAAAAGAATTTCTGTTCAACACGTAAGCACTATGAATAACCTGAAATGAAATGTTCACAGAAGCATTCGTGTGTACTTTTGTACAACACATTGTTTTCCAACCACCGCATTTATATTACGTGTCTGTGATACTGACTGAAAACTAAGTACTATCATGTGTAGATTACTGTGAATTTATCGTAGTTTAAAACAAACAAACAACAAAACAGCAAATAACGAGAACTAGGTTGTCTCTAATTTGTGAGAATATAGCCTAAAACGGCCGAACGTCTTTCGACGTTGTTTTTAGAATTGGCGCAATGTGTTCCCGCCAATTCAAATTGTTAACCCCTTTTTTGAAATATCTATTTTTCCATTACGGTGACCCCATCTTTTTATTTCCTTATTTTGTTTAGATATAAACAACGCATATTCTATTGAAGACTCATGGAGAAATTATTGGTCAATTTTTTTTAAACTTATTTTTTTATATGTATTTCACAATAAAAAAAAGGCGGGAAAACTATTATAGCGACTTATCATTATTATTTTCCATTCAGTAAAGGGTGATATTATTAAAATAGTTTGTATTAACAACTAGGTTAACAAAACAGACAAGTTTTTATTGGATACAGACTTTAAAAAAAATATTACACTGCTATTGACTAGAAGTCCCAATTTCCAAATTCCGTGAAAAAGATGGCGTTTTAAATCGAAAACGAGGTCGGTGACCCCATTTTTTTATTTGCTTATTTTAAAGCTTTTACCTAGCCTAAAGTAAAAATAAAATATAAAGAAGATATTATTGGTAGATCTGAATAGAAGGATTTGTCTTTAAGCACATTTTTTCTATACGTTATTTATGTGCAATCTTGGCTGCCAACTTCAAAATATTTGTCAGAACTTGTCAAAAATCATAACAGCAATCACCCCATTTTGCTTTTGAAGGCTAAAACACAGTAATGGTAAAGAAAAGAAGTATAAAGAGTAGTGAGGTCAAGATAACATGTGTATGTTCATTATCCGCTTAACATCATGAACATATGGAGAGTTTAAAAATATCAATTTATTAATTATACGAAAAACAAGAGGCTCTCAAAAGCCTGAATTGCTCACCTGTAATTTTTTACTTAAATTTTTCATCAATGATTACTTTTGCTTTTGAGTATATTTATAATGAGTGGCTTAAAAAGGGGCGCACTACGTTTGCGCGCATTTGGGGATTAAAATGTTTTACGTTTGCGCGCAGCTTTTGATTACATTTGCGCGCATACATTTTACAGGTAAACTCAGGTAAAAATATCAATGAAAAATAAAATAAATCATAATTGACTATATTTTTTCATAATAAATATGACTTATCAATTATTAATTTTGAAAATATTTGTTAATTCAAATTATATGTTCTTGTATGTATTGAATAAAGTGATCATGATCATGATAAACCCCTCATGATCATAATAAACCCCGTTATAGCTTAAGGCATACATGTAACTTCATTGCGAATATTTTAGAGTGAATAGTGTTTCAACGAATAGTGATCGCTTTTAAAATTAGTAAATACTTTAAGTTAGTTTGTAAAGATACACCAAGGCACAAACATGGAGTTTCGTTTGTCTGAAACAAATCGAGGGAAAAAATCATTAATATACGATGGATTTACTTTCCGTATTGATAGAACACTAAAGTCTGGGGATATATCTTGGAGATGTACTGTTAAAGCTTGCAAAGGCAGAATAAAAACTGACGAACATTCAACAGTCAT
This sequence comes from Mytilus galloprovincialis, assembly GCF_965363235.1. Taxonomy (NCBI): domain Eukaryota; kingdom Metazoa; phylum Mollusca; class Bivalvia; order Mytilida; family Mytilidae; genus Mytilus; species Mytilus galloprovincialis. The sequence continues at coordinate 70,737,860 of NC_134839.1, forward strand.
TCTTAATGGTAACTGTGATCATCAACACGAATCCGATGCTAGAAAACTCGAGAGGCAGATTATCCGCGTAGTTGTGAAGAAAAAGGCGACAGAAGACATAACTGCTAGACCTATGAAATTAGTCCGTTGCGAGTTGATGAATATAGAAGAAGAAACACTTATTGAAAAGGACCTGAAGAGTTTGACCATGGCTATTTACCGAGAAAGGCGCAAGGAATACCCAACTCTTCCAAAGTCAAGAGATGACGTACACAACACCATGGATGTCTTAGAATTAAAATCCAACAAAAAGGAACCATTTTGTCTTATGAACAGCAAAGAGCATGGTATTGTCATACTATCATGCAATTCCAATCTTGATGCATTATGCACAAAAGCTTCAGAACTTTTCATTGACGGAACTTTCAGTTACTGTCCAAAATATTTTGAACAACTTTACACTTTTCATGGATTTAAATTGGGACATTATGTACCACTAGTATTTGCTCTCTTACCATCCAAATCAGAGGAAATTTACACTGTTTTGCTCAACATGATATCTTCGTTGTGTACAGACAGAAACTTTATGTTTAAACCAAGGATCGTACATATTGACTTTGAAATCGCAATGCACAATGCGTTTAGATCTGTGTTTCCAGATACTATAATAGAATGCTGCCGTTTTCACTTAGGCCAAAGTTGGTGGCGCAAAATTCAGAAACTAGGGCTAAGTGTTGAGTATAAAAACAAAGAATGCGAAGTTGGATTGTGGTTGACAAAATTCTTTGGTTTGGCATTTCTTGATCCTACAACAGTTGGTGATTGTTTTGCAGAGGAAATGTATGAAGATATTCCAAATGATCCGCGTTGTGTAAAGTTTGCTGATTATCTAGTCGAAACATACATTGCACCAGAATCCCTATTTCCCCCAAGACTTTGGGCATCACTACCATCATCAGAATCTAGGCGTACTACAAACGGTCCGGAATCATTTCATGCTCACTATAATGAGCAATTTTACTCTGCACATCCATGTATTTTTGTGTTTCTGGACACTATTCTTAAATTACAGACCACCACATACATCAAACTAAGAGGGCTTGATACAGCAGCAGTAGTGCGCAGAAGTGAAAAAGAGAAAACAGATTATTTGATGGAGCAATTCAGAAAATACCAGGATGGAGAGGTTAACAGACTGTCGTTTCTAAAAGCTATTGGCTTCAAGTTTTATGCACGTACCGACATGTAAAATCATGTAGTATCAGTAGTTTTACCTTTTTATATCAGCTATGTTTTAACATTTTTATCTGTATATATTTCTAGGATTTAGTGCTTGTGCATAATAAAACGGACTTATCCTGCTCGAAATCCCACTTCCACCTCCTCGTTGGTGAGCAGGGGACTTAGACTAACGGAAGGGGTACTTATACTTGTAAAAATTGAACAAATAAATGAATAAAAAGTATTATTATCACGTATTTTACCTGAGTTTACCTGAGTTTACCTGTCAAAAAAATGCGCGCAAATGTAATCAAAAGCTGCGCGCAAACGTAATGATTTTTGCGCGCAAATGTAATGGTAATGCGCGCAAACGTAATGCACCGTTAAAAAGAACATTTAAATGTTCTATGTATCAGTATCTGTCATATTTTTGGTTGTAATAATGATGTCATGACGTCTTATGCCAGCATCAAACATCAAGCTTAGGTTAATGTCTGGAACCAATTTGCTTCAGATAAATGGACCAGCTAAAATTAACAAATAGATATATGCAGGGGCAACTATATATGTTATCAAACAAAATATTTCAGGAAGTTAAAAAAATAAATATCAATAAGTAATGGATTGTAAATCTTTAAAGAATAAGAAATCTTTGTTCAACATAAAAGGGGTAAATTTTGTAGTTATCAATCTCCAGATTTGTCAAACTATGCATAATTTGGGTTTTCTTTTAATATGAGTACTAAATTTGTTTGTAGCAAAACATCTGTGTATGGGATAAAATCTATACCTTTATTACAGGATTAAACACCTTTTTAAAGGAATTTATTGGTGTATAAACTCGACCAATTCACTCACAAACAAATAAAAGTCCAAAGGACTTTTTTGATATGTTTGTGAGTGACTTGGTCCAGTTTATACATCAATAAATTCCTTTAAAAAGGCGTATTAATCCTTATAATTCTTTAAAATAGGAGATAGGAAATATATTTTTCCACACTGGTTACCTCTATCACACGTAAATTGTATATTTATGTCATTGAATAGACCTGGCGCATGAATATATTTGTTGGTTGACGCAAAAATATGTACTCAATGAAATTTGCTATCTGATAATAAACAGCTGCGCCATGAGCGCATGATACGCCCGACGTCTTATGTGGAAGTCTTATGAAATAATCATAAATAGTTTCTTATTATCATTCAAACGAATGATTTTGTGTAGTATTTTATTTAACGATTAACGTGCAGTGAAAATAAATTTGGTTAAGTCGGTGTTATTATTGCCATCATCTTGTTTACATTAGTTACGAAAAGCAGTTTGGTCATCCTTGTCTATCGAAAAATAACCAATGTCAAGATCAATTACCGGAAATTCTCTCTACCAATCATATCAACGTATTTCCTAATATATAAGAATTATTCATAGTTTTTTTAAATTCATAAGTTGAAACATTGCTGATTTTACTTTATATTCATTCAATACTGCAGCTTTACTTACCAATAATATACAAATCTGGTATTGGTATTAATCGTCCTGAATCTTCATTATCTTCTACAACCTGATGGTACTCCATATCAAATAAAGAATGCAGGGCAGGGGGAGACAATTTATCTGTCATCATTCTATCTACACCAAGTCTAAACTCATCTCGATCATCCCTAGATGCCTTTAATCCCTCTGCCTTTGATATTGCGGATAACCCAAAAATAATCTCCCCACCTTTGCCTGAAATATTAGGAAAATCACCATAGCCAATCTTCATTTCTGACAGGTGGAACACCTTAAGTCACTAATAATTTTTTATAATTTTTATTATTGTAGTGATCTTTTTTTTTTTTTTTAATTTCTATGTGTAGGTAGCAGCTTAATATTAATAAACAAGAAAAAATATCAATAATACTTATATACTTTAAATATCTGATTTGTAAGAAAAACATGTGTGTTAAAGTAATCACAACACATTGTGTATTTTTTTTTTTTTTATTTTTATTTTTTTATCCAACATATATAATATTCAACAGTACTGTTTTCAAACACTATATATGAATGTAATATAATACAACCTATCAGAAAATGTATAGAACTTGAAAATAACATTTTGTTGGGATTTTATAATTGTATCTTGTTAAAAAGGACATACAAAAAAAAAGTATAGAGAATTAATAAATAAAAGAATTAAAAGATGATTAAGAAAAATAAAAAAAATTAAAAAAACAAAAAACAAAAAAACAAAAAACAAATATAAAAAAAAAAAAAAAAATTAGTTTGATGTCTGCTAATTTTGTATAGTTGCTAATCCACTAAATTATCCTGTAAAGCCTCTTGGTAAATGCACCAAGCTTGATTAAACTTGTCAAAACATTTATTTTTAATTGATATCTTCTTCTCCAAAATATAATGATGCTTTATTTTTTCAATCAATGCCGTTAAACTTAATTCTCCTTTAAAATATTGTGTATTATAAATATATTGTTTAATCCAGAGAAAAATATTGTTTTGAGGGTCACCTTTGTACATTCGTGATAAATTTCCAAACAAAAAAATATCTTGTGTAAATTGTATACTAATACCATTCTGGAGAAACCACATTTCAGTCTGCTCAATAAATTGTTGTACATAATAACAGTCCCACAGTATATGTTCAATTGATTCCAGTTCAGTGTTACAAAAAGTACAATATGGGTTTTGCACTATCCCAATTTTGTTTAAAAACGTATTTTATAGATTAATTCTATACTGAAGCCATTGTAGCTTAGTATTTTTTTGTAATAGCAAATGGTAATCTTTTTCCAGTTTTGATTTTCTAAAACTAAAATTGCTTGCCATCTTTTTACTCCTGTAGGAACAGTGTTGTTTTTGTTTAGCACCAAATACATATCTTTAGATCCCTTTTTGCTTTTTGAGAATGGTCTTTATTACTGACATTGTGTATAGAAACAGAAGATTTTCAACAGATAATTTCAGGAGTGACAATCCTAAAGAATTATCTTTGGTATTTTACCAAAATATTTCTCAACAACACAACCACAGAAAATAGCAAAGTTTCGCTTGTATAGCTACAGATATTTAGGACACAAAGATATATGTCATATATGACTGATGCATACTTCTTACAAATACACTTGACATATTTTGTTGACCTACAAGGTATTTAGGAAAAAGACTTTTGTCTATATCCTTGTAAATTATTAACAGCATTGCAAATTCTAATATGACGTGCTTCTTTCACTTTATGAATAAACCCATGCTCTAAATACATTTTTTTTTTGCACATGCGTATATTGACTACTGCAGAATAATGAATTTTATCAAATTGGCATACATTTAATATAAATCATTAAATTAAAACACTTGCAAACTCATAAATGATGCACATGTTGTTACTAATTCATTTATTATGACTGTAATGTGTTGCATTCCGAAATTGAGATACCTAGATACGACAACCATTCTTGCTGGATGTTCCAAAACACCTCCCTCTGAAAAATCACAGTGCCAGCCGTTTGCTTCTTTACAAACAAAAAAGGGAGGTTCATGGAAGAGCCTACATAATTGCTTTACACTTATACACATTGGACATAGAAATTACCTTAATTGTCCTTATCCGAATCCAAATAATTGATGCAAGCTAAACTTTATTTTAGTTTTAACATGCATAGGCATTATATTCGTGTTATTTTAGCCCTCACTGTCACTTGGGCAAAAATAATCACGAATAAAATGCCTACCCATGTTAAAACTACCATTAAGTATAGCTTGCTAAGGCTATATGACATATGTCATTTGGACATGTACTTCTGCAAATAAGTAAATATACACAATATACAAATAAGTAAATATACAAAATATAATATAGCGACATGTCAAAGTACAGAATTTGTCTTGTTGGTTGCTGGACATTGCAGCTTTTTATTGTATGTCGTTTTAGTTTTACAACATATCTAATCTATAATATTCTCACTATTGAAAGGGATTATTTACTCAAAAAGATGAGTATAATTACTCCAAAATTTAACAAGGACTTTAAACTATAAAATGCAAAAAAACATTTCAACTTGTGGTAACATAATTAAGGAAACCTGTATGACATGCATGACAAGCTTAAAGAAAGGATAGCATTAGTTTAAATATACTACCAGGCATACAATATTTTTTCTTTGCTGTATTACTTGGACTTATAAAATGAACTTACGATTGTTAAGCATTCCACAGACATGAGTGGATATTAATGAGGCAGATACAGTCGACAAAGTCTTATTTGGTCTCAATTCATGCAGTGAATCTGTCTGAATGTCCACTATTTGGTCTGTAAAAAGAAAGATTATAATAGATTAATAGATGCTTAAAATCCAGCAGTAAATATTTCATGCATATCTAGAACAACATTTGTTTTTATAATTTATAAGGAGATGTGGTATAATTGCTTATGAAACAACTACCCACTTAAGTTCAAATGAAGTAAATGTGAGCAATTTTAGGCAATTTAATGGCCTTCAACAATGAGGAAAACCAAAACTGTGTAGACAGCGATAAAAGGCCCCAATATGAAAAATGTGGAAACATTTTAATTTAGAATAGTAACAGCCTAATTAAGCACTATACAGAAAGGATGAGTCATATTTTAGATCTACTAGTTCATTAGACAACTGTCTGTAGGAAGGTGTATCTTTTTAACATATTTTCAGACTCTGAGCCAGCTAGTTTTTGCTAAAGTCCTATATATAAACTAGAGGCTCTAAAGAGCCTGTGTCGCTCACCTTGGTCTATGTGCATATTAACGAAGGACACAGATGGATTCAGGACAAAATTGTCTTTTGGTGATGGAGATGTGTTTGTAGATTTTACTTCACTTAACATTCTTGCTGCTTACAATTATCTCTATCTATAATGAACTTGACCCAGTTGTTACAGTGGAATATATTTTGTAAAAATTGACTATAAAGGGCAATAACTCCTTAAGGTGTCAATTGACCGTTATGGTCATGTTGACTTATTTTCAGGTCTTACTTTGTAGTACATTATTGCTGTTTACAGTTTATCTCTATCTATAACAACATTCGAGATAATAACCAACAAGAGTGCACTAGCTAAAATGTCTCACCTTCTTTACTAATCATGGATAATATGTTGATAGTTTTAAATATAAAACTATAATAAAAATAATTACAACTGTCACAGAAATTAACATTAACCCAGAAAACAGAAAAACGACCAAAGGTCAGGTGAGATACAAAGGGAAAGAAGAATGTGTCTGAGGACATGAATCACTCATGGATGCAATTTTCTATAAAGTTAAAAAGGTGCATAACTCTAGAGCAGTATGTGACTCACTGCCCAAATTCGACCTGTCTGATAGTTTTTGTTCTTAACACGGTGTAAGATTTCAATAAAATTTGGAAGAGATAAACTGAAGTGAGAGTGAAGAAACGAAAAAATTCACAATTTTAAGTTATAAAGGGGCATAACTCTAGAAGTCTTATAAAATTTGAATGATTAAAACTGATGGTAGAGTGAGGAACCAAAAATTGGATGGAGAGACTAAAAGACTGACAGAAGGAAAGAGGGTCAACAGTAACACTCTTAATGCCCTTGTTGCCTACAGCAGTAGCATAAAAAACCTGTTTTTTAAAATCTTAACAGTACTGTCAGGGCTAAATTCAGATTTTCATAATGCAAATATTTAATGGTTGATGATACTAATGTTTACCTTTTATAAAATATTTCTTGTTGTCAAAGGTCTTTGCACAAGCATTGATTGGTACAGGATCTAAATCTAAAACATAACAAATTTAAAACATTTCTTCTCTGGTAAATTTACTTCTATGAAACTGTTTTATCGGCATTTCCATCTGGATATTATTGCTGATAAAGTCAGTACCAAAAACAAAATTCTGTTATTCTATTAGTACTTACAAAAGCAATTCTGAACTTTACTAGTGGTGCTGAGTGAAAAAAATTGTAAATGGTTCCTGGAATCTTGGGTCTCCGCTAGGCTAGTGATTGCTGCGGTAAGTGTTAAAGTGTGATGTTGACTGTCAAAACACTAAATAGTTTTATCACTAAAATCCAAAAATAAAAGTTCAAACTTTTTTCTTCATACAATATTTCTTGATCATGAGGAACCTACTAATCAAGTTTCTTACATTCCATGAAGGTAACCAAAGTAATCCATGTCTACTGTACGTTTTATCTGCAAAGTTCTAAGCTATAACTGTATATAGCTTTTGACACAGGAAAATGATGAAACTCTAAAAATAATTTTCTTCAATATGAACTAACCAGTTTGACTGTAGACAATGCATCCTTTTTGTCAGGCTAAACTGGTAAGACTAGAGATATTGCAATTTTCCATTATGGAAGATGGTAAAACAAATGGCACTAACCTGAACTTTGTCTACCTTCTATCATATCAAGTAACTGTTGTTTGGTTGGAGGGTGTTGTCCAATATCAGCTAATTCAGGTCGAATTGCTTCTCGACTATCATGTGAAAAATTCTTAAAAAAATAATAATTGCAATTTTCCTTTATGAAACAAGTAGTAGGACAAATGATATTGCATCTTCCTCAAGTCCAATGTGAAATGAGTCGATTGCCTAAAATGTAGAAATATATTATAGTACATGTACAACCAATGTGTACTTGGATTGAGAGTTGTCTCATTGGCACCCATACCACATCTTCTTCTATCTTAAGATCCACATTGTGTAGAATAAACTGTAAACTTTCCAAATTATAAGAAAATTCTGACTGAAGCTTAATTAACAATTATACCTGTGTCTTCTCACTTTCTTTAAATCCATTTATCTATCAGGTAGTATATAAACTAATTAAGGGTCAAAGGTGACTTTAATGAGACATTAATTAACAAGTTCTTACATTTTATAAGCATTTAACATAAAAAAAAAAATGATATTCCACTAGTGGGTGAAATAAAATGTAACTAAGCCTATATTCTGGATTGGAATTGAATAAGTGTGACATTACATGACTTACTCCTGCATCTAGAAAGAGTCTAGTGCATACAACAAAGACATAGTACATGACTAATTTGAAATGAAATCGGCATCACAATAGCTCTCACAAACATGTTTAACCGAGCAACATTCTTAATTCCCCAAAATTAGGTGCCAGTTATTCAGCGTAAATTAGGTGCCAGTAATTCAGTTGCAGTCCTTGAATGTTGTCTGTCATATTTGTTTTTTGTTTATCATGCTATAATTTCGGCCATAGGTTATCTCGTTTAAATGGTTTCACACTCAAAATCATCCTTATAGTGATATATATTTACCAATGCAATGAAACAAAGCGTATGCTTATATAAATGTATGATTTATATACTTACATGACTAAGTCTGTCTTCTGGAATGGCATATTGTATTTCTCCTCTCTTCAATCTTACATCAGACATTTCTTGGAGTAGTTTGTCCATCTCTCTGTCAATTATTCAAATAATTTAAACTCAGATTCTTAGAAGATTCAATCTATTGACAAAATCATTGTGTATAAATGTACAAAGTTTTACTTTAAGTTATTAGGTCTAGAATTATTCCATATTACAAGTATTGAATATGTCTTTGTGTGTGTTTGTGCATTTATAATATTCTGAAATTTCGAACAGTCTACTTTTGAGAAAAGAGATATTTCCTTACACTGTTGATTTATTTATTTTCGTGGGTACTGGGTACCAATTTTTCGTGGATTGAAAAAAACTTGCATATTCAAGGATATTTTATTTTGTGGTTTGGAAAAAGTCTGCATACTTTCCTTTAGAAAATTTGCATTTCGTTGAACATTTAAATTCCTGGTTCCCCTGTACTGAAAATTAGTATCAACAAATATTAATGAATCCATTGTAGGTATTGTATGAAGTTAAAGATTATAATGCCTTTAGCTATTGCAAGACTTACATTATGGTATGATATTCAAATAAACTGTAAATTCAGATATCATTGTGAAGTATTTTATTAATGTGAATAATGCAACAGGATAGGTATTGTAATAATAAGACCTCACAAAGGTTCCTGGTTCGATTCCCGTTTGGGATGAAAATTTCAGGGACTGAATTTTCAGCTCTCCCTTGACACAATTTGCGAGTATGGTCTTGAGGAAACGATGATAGTCCGTCGGAAGGGGACGATAAAAGGCTGACCGTGTTAATTGAGAGCCATATCTCTTGCACATTAAAGACACCCTTGTAGATTTCGAAAAAGAGCAGGCTAATGCCGCTACAAGGCAGCACTCGCACCCTCAAAGTGGAAAGGGATTAATATAAGTTGCAAAACTTGTTTCTCAATCCACTATAAATAAATATGTTTAAACTAAACTAACATTCTGATATCTGACACATTTATCTGTATGCAGATTTTCCTGACATTGTAATTATTAATCTCACATTTTTGTCTATTCTTAAAAAATTGCAATAATATTTACAGTATTTTCTTCAAATTTTAATTTTCATTGTCAGCGCATTGTGATGTAATTGGACGCTAATTAGGATAAATAAGTAAGTAATTGTGAGGGCAGGACATGCCTGTCTTGAACTAGTTATAAAGGGTGATCTACTATGCAAAAAATGGAGGAAAGCAAAAAACTTTCATCTATAATATCAAAACAAGTTTTTTTATGATTGGCTGAAATAACCTTCTTGACCTTTTTTTTTTAAAGTGTTTATATGCAAGCTTAAGTTCAGAATTTAGGAATAACAAAAATGAAATCTTCTTAATTCAATATAATGATGAACTTACGATTTCCTATGGTTTGAATTTTTTCCTGATCGAAGAGACACGTTCATTGGTAAACATTCTGTAGACGTTTGATTTAATCTTTGGATAAAGACTTTTAAAAGATGTATAGCAGCTCGAGATACAGATGAATTTCTCTGAGAAGTGATGAGGACTGTTAAAATAGTATCTATACCTAGAAAATAAATATATTTGGTTTAACCTATTTGTTATTATATATGTATGAGAAGTTAAAAATAGTGTATTCATTCTTGAATAATGTTATGCTATAAATAGAAATCAAAGGAAATACACTTAAAAGAAAACCAAATGTTTTATAGAGCCTTGCAGGCAAATTCTAAAATTTACAAAAATTTGGCATTACACATATTACTTAAAATATTCTGATTGATAAAAATAAAGGGTTCTTAATTATAAACCTAGTTGTGGTACAGGTGTCTAAATATTCACTGACAGATTTTTCTTGAAATTCTTAAAAATACTACTAAGTCAATGTACTTTCAAATTTTAATAGGAAACCTGGGGATCACAGAATTTGTTTTTTCAATAAAATATATTGAAATGAACGAAATTACTATTTTTTTTGTAAGGGTTATATTGGGAAACTTATTTTTTCTTCGATGATAAACATTAACCGATAGATTTTTTTGATAAATTCAATAAAAGAATAGCATTTCATAAATACTTGTGAAATAACAAATTAAAATAGGGTGTCCATAGGCCTTAATCACTGTATTTTTTTTCGAAAAATTAATTAAAAGGCATATTTTTCGATCTAATTCAGTATAATTATCTGCATTCATTTTAAAAGAATTTTTTCTGAAATCTTTATAAACACTTAACACTTTTATTTGTTTTACAGTTTGATCCTTAAATTTTAAGTTTAAGATGTTTCTGTTGTATATATATTGAATAATACTTGGCAAAATATTTTTAAACCAAAAAAGTATTTTTGCAACTTGACCAGAAATTATGCTTAGAAAAATACACCCACTCTTCCTTTATTACAAGGTATGGTTTGATTATCTGAGTACATGAGAACGGCTTTTAAATCAAAGTAATATTACAAAGAAAATTAGTAAAACATCAAATAACAATCAATTCTAATAGGGTTATCAATATCTAAGGGGTGACAAAGCCATATTAAACTTTTACTGTCTGTTGGTCATAAAAACGTTTCTGTCCAAATTTCAAAAAATTCAAAGAAGAATTGGCTTGACCAAGCTTTTGATGTCTAATAGACTGTACCTAAATGTTGCAAACAATGACAGAATATTAGAATGCATTGTCTTGCTTACAAAACATAAAAATCTCAGGCAAGACAAAAAAATAATTTAAAACTTTTTATTTACAATCATAAATGATAAGTAATAAACATGATAAAATAATAACAGTAACTTTAACCCAAGGTTGCGGTTTCAAACATTTGTGGCAATTATTAAAGGAACACTTTAGATAGATATAAGAAACAATATGGTTATCTTATGACTATTTCATAACATACCTTGACTGTGATAAAACTTGGCCCTTGCCTCATCACATCGGATGATTAAGTTGGTGAGACTGTATAAAATATTCTGCAAAGTCAGCTTATTAGTCTGGTCCATTGTCTTTCCTAAAGTAATGAAGCAAAATAAATACTTAAAGAGTAAAAATATACATTATTGGGTAAAGCGTATTTGAAAGAACACTTACAACTTGAAATATGTATATAACCTTTGGAAATGTCTTCAACTTGAAATATGTATATAACCTTTGGAAATGTCTTCATTCTTTTTATATATTAAGTATTCTTTGGTTTAAAATATTCAACTTTGTTTAATATTGATGCCAAATATATACATGATATACATGTGTTGATAATAAGTCTTGATACGTAACAAGGCATTGTTGTGAACGGCCAAAAAATGATTGTTTTAATTCATTTTACTAATTATTGCACAAGATGGCATAGTTACCCATATATTGGCAGACTTGATTATTGAAACTTGAGAAAATATGATAATTGGTAGGACTTTGTTTTTATACTCAGTTGTGGAAGTTTATAATGTGCTAGTTGGTTTACATGTCTCTGTTGCCAACTTGTCTGTAGAAATGTGATTTACATTTTAGTTGTTGTGTATTGGTTTCTAAACTTTGTAGTTGAGAGTTGACGAAAATGCCAATTGATATGTCTTAGTTGGCAGACTTGGTTATAAAAAGTTGAAGAATGTATCAGTAATGTGTCTTGGTTGCCAAAGTAGAAGTATTGGTGAAAATAAATGGGTTTACAGTATTCTGTGTCATTTGGTCTCCTGTAAATAGTGATCTCATTGGCAATCATAGCACATCTTCTATTTCATATCCAAATACATATTTACCAATATAGAAATACTTTAATAGTAAATTTCACCTGTTACAATATAAACATGATAAATAACTTGCCAAGTAATACTGGAATGATATTAGTTTCTAGCCATTTCCTCCTCTTTCTTTCACCATATGACAGATTTGTGATCAATTTGAGAACCTCTGTATTGATGTCCTGATCTGGGCTTATTTCTATAAACTTCTGTAATGTCTCAAAACCATCAAGTTTCAATATAACATCACCTGTAACCAAAATAACAATTACATTCATACCACCTATCAGTAAGCAATAATTCTATTTATATAAACATTAAAGTGATACTACATGTATGTTGCAAATGAATGCTTGCACTGGCATGGTATTGAAAAAGGTACCTTCTCAAGGTTCTCAAAATCAATAGTCATTTAACATGTTTAAACTTTTCATCTCAGAAAACTGTGTTACTTTTCTGTATGCACAAACAGGCAGTCAGCATAATGCTTATACTAGTCAATTTATTATACTTGAAGATGTAAGTATTTTGACTTGATATATACAAGTAAAATTGTCAGATTTAATTTTCTCTTTGTTTGAATAATCTCCATATAAGCGTCTCCCAAATTTTTATGTCACATATACAAGTATATATACTTTTTAAAACCCGTCTCCTCTAATTCTTTTATTGTTTTAATACAATTTTTATCAGATTTTTGTGAAGTCCAATGGTAACTCTCTTTTGGCGTGGTTTCGGCACTTATATATATATGTCATGTGCCATTGTGAAATTGTTCTTTCATCATTTTTGTACTGTTTCTTCCATTTTTGCTTATGTGCTTTGTCTATGCCATTTGTTTTGTTTTTTGTTGGTATATAAATTGTACTGAATTGTTTTTATCTGTTTATAGTGATCAAAATTTTCACACAATGTTGCCTGTTGTTCCCCAATTTTTTACCTTTTTAGCTTATTTGTTTGTTTTGTTCACACATTGTTGTGAATATTATCATGATAATGGAATTTTAATACAAGTGAGAGGTTAAGCTAATTATAAAACCTGGTTTAGTGAAATCACCATATTCTACCTAAGGCAATGCCTGTACCAAGTGAGGAATATGACAGTTGTTTTCATTTCTTCGATGTGTTTGAGCTTTTGATATCGCATTTGACAATTTAAAAGACTTCTTTTTGAATTTTCCTTGAAATTCAGTATTTTTGTCGCTTTACTTATTTTGATCTTTTAAGTGGCCCATGATTTAAAAATTGATAGTAAACTAAAAGCTTCAAAATTACGAGTTTACTGGGTTTTACAACCTTATGACAATAGGGCTTTATATGACAAACACTGTCAAATTAGCTTTAAAAATAGGTAACCATGCCAGACAATGTGAAGAGAATATAAGTTTGGCAAACCTGTCATCCAAGAAAAAATAAAGTGTGTTTACCCAACTTAATGATTTATGTCATTGTATTATCATGATTATAGAACCTTTATATCAGAATTGACTGGTCCTTCTGTTTATGTGCAATTCTTATAGTATTTGATTTCAAAGTTCTTTTAGTTTTTTTACCTGCTGGTATGCTTTTCTGTGTCAGATTACATAAAATGGCTCCAGACAATTTTACCATCAATGAGTCCCTGGGCTGTGCCTGTACACCTACATAAAACATTTCATTCAATAAATCATTATCTAATATGTCTATAAACATTAGGATTACAAGTTGTAAATTCATAAGCATGTATCCAGTATATTATTAGTTAACATACATGTATATATACAATGTAGTGACTTTTGTTCGATTGAATCAAATAATCATCAGGGCAAAAGCCTAGCCCAAATGCAAGTTATTTCACTCATGTATATCTGTCATGACTGCTGAGCATGATGAGACAATTTGTTATCCAAATAAAATATGTTTACTCCACTTAGAGTATCTTATGTGCATTATATTACAATTGATGATCAAATTCTGTTTTTTTCATTTTTTCAAAATCAGAATAACAGAAAACAAGAGTGCACACGCTGAAATGTTTCACCTTCTTTACTAATCATTGATATTATGTTGATAGTCCAAAATATAAATATTTATTACAACTGTCACCTAAACTCAACATTAACCAAGAAAACTGAAAGTTCATCAATGAACCCTAACAATGAGGTCAAGGTCAAATGAACCATGCCCAACAGACATGTACAGCTAACAATTCGTCCATACAATGATACAAGAAATATAGTTGACTTATTGCTTATAAATTAAGAAAAAGAGACCAAAACACAAATACTTAACTCTGAGCAATGAACCATGAAAATGAGGTCACGGTAAAATAAATTCTGCACGCCTGACATTAAGATCATAAAATACTTCCATACACCAAATATAGTTGACCTATTGCATGTAGTATTAGAAAAGTAGACCAAAACTCAAAAACTTAACTTTGACCACTGAACCATGAAAATGAGGTCAAGGTCAAATAACACCTGTCAGTTAGGCTAGACATGTACACCTTTCAATCATTTCATACACCAAAAATAGTACACCTATTGCATATAGTAAAAGAAAAACAGACCAAAATACAAAAACTTAACTATAACAACTGAACCATGAATATGAAGTCAACGTCGGATGACACCTGCCAGTTGGACATGTACAAAATGTACACCTTACAGTCCTTCCATACAACGAATATACTAGACCTATTGCTTATAGTATCCGAGATACACAAATGTATGGACTTGACCACCAAAACTTAACCTTGTTCACTAATCCATGAAATGACGTCGAGGTCAAGTGAAAACTGTCTGACGGGCATGAGGACCTTGCAAGGTACGCACAAACCAAATATAGTTATCCTATTACTTATAATAACAGAGAATTTAACATTACAAAAAAATCTTAACTTTTTTTCAAGTAGTCACTGAACCATGAAAATGAGGTCAAGGACATTGGACATTTGACTGACGGAAAGTTCGTAACATGAGGCATCTATATACAAAGTATGAAGCATCCAGGTCTTTCACCTTCTGAAATATAAAGCTAAATAGCCTTTTAAGAAGTGAGCTAACACTGCCGCCGCCGCAGCCTTCTGCAACAAAAGTTGCAGGCTCAACTAAAAATGAAACAAGATATATTTTTTCCTTGGATTAATTATACCACATTATATATGCTTTGTGCTATATATTTACTGTTTACTTTGTGCGTTTGTGCATGGCGCTATAAAACATTTTTTTTTTTATAAAATCATGCAACATACCTTGAATTGAACAGAGCTTTATCTGTGGAGGTAGATTTAAATTGTTAGGTGTACCATACACATTCATGACATTGTCTACTGCTACATTAACAACAAATCCATAGTCAAGGGCCCATACCCTTACTTCCTGTGGTTTTCTTGACAACACCTCGGCCCTGAAAAGGAATACTTCACCATCTCTTTCCTTTGCAACAACTATCAAATCACCTTTCACACAAGACATTTGATGAAGTCTGCCTGAAGAATATTCCAGAAGCAGTAGATTTTGAATTTTCCTCATGTTTTCAATTGTTTCAATTCCAATATGAGCCCAAAAATATGGCCCACTTATAACTTCTGTCACTATGACATCCTTCCAAGCATTTTCAGATTCATCTTCTTTCTGTTGATTAGGTTTACTTTTTGTATCTAACGGCCATGCTAATTTGTTTGAAACAAGATGAGCTGTCAAATCAATTTCATTGTCAGGATCATTTGTGTCGTACAAAGTACAGACATGCACCTCAGTTGGAAAGTTACTAACAGTTCTAAGCATGCCACGTGTAGCCTTTGTAATATCTTCCTTTACTCTAACTGATATTGTACAGGGCGAAACATGTCCAACTAAATGTTTATTTTCACAAAGGCTTTTCAATGTTGAGGTAAACTGTGATGAGAATGTGTAAAATGAAGACGTTGAATCAAAGAGTAACATAAGTCTACGAAATACCACCTCAGAAATAAGGGGCTGCACCGGACAAATAGCAAGTTTTGATAAATTCCATAAAATATTTAACGACACTTCAAGAAAAGTGGAATTCTCTTCAGATTCGAAACCAAAATCAAATTCCATTAAAACCTGTTCTAAAATCCCATTGGTTAAGAAAAGAGTTCTGACATCACCAGTTGGATCTATTGTTATTAACTGATGGATGACTGATAACGCTGCTAGTCTGGTCATGGATGAACCTTCTATGTCCAGCCGTGTAAGGCTTAACAGGTAACTCAAACTTTTCTCCGTAATTTTCTGTGGATGTTCACCAAGGATGGACATTTTTTATACTACAGAGGTTAACCAGCTGTCTACCTGTAGAATATTTAGAAATGAAACTCATTATTGATGCATACAATGAAGTTTCAATATTTTACTAAAAGTATATGGCAAAAACAAAAATACTGTTAATTTATTGTGATCATTGTCATTTACTTGTTACCTATTCTTACATCATGTACATCCGACTTGGACATTTTTTTTAACTTCCTTTAAAGTTTTACTGTGCATGTTGCTGTGGTCATGGTGATGTTTGCCATGAAACAACCCTGCGCAAGAGACCAACATATTTTTCTATTCACATGCAGTTAAACATGCTAAGGATATTTGTTGCTCAGTTTCAAAATAAATAACTTTCCATAAAACTAATATATATTGATAGAGGATTAATTGAGGAATCAAAAAAGCAAAAAAAATATAGGGGTCAGTGTGATTGTTTTCGAGATATAAGCCATTGAAATTTTGGCCAGAAAATGTTCTCTCTTGATTTTTCATAGCTTTAAAATCATTGACCAGTTATATATATAATTAAAGTTCTCAAAAACTATTAAAAAATAAATAAGATTTTATAAGACTTTTACAAATGGCTTATAATTATACATGTTAAAGATTTATAAAAAGAAAAATGGGGGTTCATGGGCAAATTTTTTTAAGGCATTCAAATAGATAAACAGATAAAACCAGTGGATTTCGAAAATCTGACAAATATTCAAAAACATAACAGCTTAGCAAACATCCTTAAATAGGTTTAAAATGCCTCACAGTGGACAAAAAGAAATAAATACAAGATGGCATACAAACGAATCAGACAAATTGAGTATATAATCTTAACAATTTTTATAACAGAGAATTTCAAGGCCGAATGTCCAAATCAACTGAGACAAATCGGCAAGCGGAGCGAGGGGGGTTTGGGTGCTTGAAGCGGGAAAAGCTTATTTTGAGCATTACTATGGGAGAGGTCAATGTATTTATAATAAAAAAAAAACAAAAAAAAATATAACAGAAATGCAGGTTTCTTTTATTTAAGCTAGCCTAGTACATGTAAGTAATCAAAGTGATGAAAGATTAGAAGAGTAGTTTGAATTATTTCATATTAAGGTATGGTGGGGGGACATGAACATTAATAAACACTATTGCTGAAAATTGCATTAACAGCAGGTCTTTAGAAGGAAACATGCTTTTCAAGTATGAGGATAAAATGAGCTCAAATTAAATAATATGCATCTATTAATTTGCACAATTTTATTTAAACTGCAGTTTATATCTTATTGAAATAATGTTGCCTGTTCTGAACATGTTTCAAAAAAACAAAAAATTGCAAATCAAAAATTCTTCTAGTAAATGTTACCAACTATCCTTGTAATACATAAAATCTAGACCAACAGCTAAAAACTTAAAAGTGTCAACAAAAATAATTTAAAAATGTGGTTTTGGGGCATTTTGTAAGTTGAAACAGAGGTTATATGACATTGAAGTTGTAGAGTGCCTTTTTGAAAAATATATATTCACTTCTAATAAAAATTCGTAAGGGTTCCACGGTTCCTCTTGATACTATCTTATGATCATAAACAAGCTTCTGTCCAAGTTTGGTACAAATCAAGAATAGTTTATGAAAGTTATTAAAATTTTAAAAACTTTAACCACAGAGTGAATAGAATGTTTCCTCGCAGAAAAACTAAGTCCATTTATAAGTAAAATACGGAAAAGTGAAAATTTATTTTTTGCTAAATTTTCTTCTTGATACTATCTTATGATCATAAACAAGCTTCTGTCCAAGTTTGGTACAAATCAAGAGTTTATGAAAGTTATTAAAAATTTTAAAAACTTTAACCACAGAGTGAATGTAATGTTTCCTCTCAGAAAAACTAAGTCCATTTATAAGTAAAATACTGAAAAAAATTGAATTTTATTTTTACAAAATTTACTTCTGGATACTTTCTTATGATCATAAACAAGCTTCTGTCCAAGTTTGGTAGAAATTCAGTATAGTTTAAGAAAGTTATTAAAATTTCAAAAACTTTAACCACAGAGTGAATATTTGTGGACGCCACTGCCGACAACGACGATGCCGACGACGGAATGTAGGATGGCTTAGTCTCGCTTTTTCGACTAAAGTCAAAGGCTTGACAAAAATTCAAATGACTAAAATAAACATAATGTTTGATGGGAAATAAACTAATAAACAATGGTT
The DNA here is from genome assembly GCF_965363235.1 of Mytilus galloprovincialis. Taxonomy (NCBI): domain Eukaryota; kingdom Metazoa; phylum Mollusca; class Bivalvia; order Mytilida; family Mytilidae; genus Mytilus; species Mytilus galloprovincialis. The sequence goes on from NC_134839.1 coordinate 70,756,603, forward strand.
TGTTATAATTAAAAGTTTAAGAATTTTAAAACTGTTTCAAGCCAATTCCTAACAAGAAGTAATTGTAACAGGATGCTGTTACGAAGTCTCCCAAACAAAGCTCCCATAACTCGCCATTTATATGGTCCCATGTTCATTTGATTTGTTTAATTGTCCAATACAAGAATATATATGGCTTACGGGTGGGGATGTTGACCGTTTACAAGTTTTCAAACAAGACAGGGTTGGGTGACTCCCTCGGGACTTCCCTTTTATTTCATTTCATTTGTTTTATTGTCCCCTACAAGAATATATATAGTTTAGGGGTGGGAATCTGGACCGTTTACAAGATAAGAGCACATTCTCAAATTGAACGGGGTGGGACTACCCCCAGGAACTTCCCTTTAATTTTATTTGATTAGCTTTATTGTCCCATACAAGAATATATATGGTTTAGGGGTGGGGATGTTGACCGATTACAAGTTTTGAAACAGGAGAGGGTGGGGTTACCCCCTAGGTACTTCCCTTTAATTTCATTTCATTTGTTTTATTGTCCCCTACAAGAATATATAAACTTTGTTTGGGAGACTTAATAAAAAAAAGTGAACTTATCTAAATTGTTGATGAATTACAGATGATTATTGGAAATTTATCAAGTAAATTATAGGCCTTTAAATACTTGAACACCTTTTATATATTAATATTTGTATTCATATTTCATTTTTTTTAAAAGATCTTATTAATCCATTAATCATTTATCTTTCAGATATAATTTACAGAATCACTTAATATGTAATGTAGATCAAAATTAATTGGCAATAAATAAATCTATCATCCTTATATATATATCAAACATCTAATATCAATGAATATATATGTATACATTTGTGAATTCAATTATGAGGTCAAATAATTGTATATTATTTATTATTAAGATCTATGTATATTGCAGGGTCTGTATAATTATGTAAGACCATACCTGTCAACTGACCCGGATTCTGCGGGTGTGACCCGAGATTTTCACAATTCTGAGGGATCACCCGGATCACCCGCCGGGTCATTGAAATAACCCGGGAATTCCGAAAATGACCCGATTTCACCAGTATTTCTTAGCCTTGAGATTGATTTTCATAAGTAATATTCCTTTGAAATACCGGCAAATTCGTAATTCTTCCATGAACAGGCAGTTCATCTAGCTATGTAAACTGTCAAATTAAGTGACCCATTAAGTGCATGGCTTCACTTGACAGCTTTGGTGTCAAACACACTGTTAATTAACACCTGTTACCTTAGCTTTAGGTCGTAAATAAATTGTCCTGTTGTTTTACAAAGATATTTCAACTAAGAGTTACTTCCCCTTATTTGTCACCATTCAAAATTATTCCTTATATTTACGTTTTATGGGTGAAAAAGATTAAATCATAATAATATAAAATTCAAATACATATTGAAAAATAACTTTTCATTATTTTTATACCTTTATACAATTTAAAAAAAAAAGTTGAAAATTATTTTTTTACATTTATACTTCCTTTAACTGTATTACTATATTTTATCATAGTCTAATTTCCTTGTTACTTGAGAGATTTTACCGACCGTGCAAGGGCTGTATAGCCAGTCAAGGTCGTTAAAAACTTCCATTTGTTGTCTTGAGAGATGAATGTTCATACATGTAATACCTCTTCTTACATTTGAAAAATAAATTATAGATGATGACAAAAAGTAAAGGACATAAGACTGTGATACACAAGCTTATAAAAATCTTTAAAAGTGTAATGAAATAATAATAAATAAGATTTAAAATGACTTAACCAAGTGAACATGCATTGATGTTTTGGTATCTTTGATATACATTATAAGAAAATGTAACATAAATACTGAAATTCAGCTCGAAAAAGTTCGTACGCGTTATGACCTGAGATTTGATTCTTCAATGCAGGTCATGACCTGCATTTTCATCGTCATAGGTTGACAGGTATGTAAGACTGAGGTTGATAAGTAATGTGGTCAATTTGATTGACAGTTTACGAGGTGGGGCATTGTAATTAAAGGTCTACCTTGTCTTTGATTGTTTAGTGATAATGACAGTAGTCAATCATACTAGTATTGTATCAATACCCAATAACCTAATCAAAATGTTTTAAAAAAAAGCCTGCATATCAACACACCTAACTAACATACATTCTTGAATGAGCTGCTCCAATAATACCTTTTTCAGTTTATATATGTATTTATGTACACATACATGAGAACCATAGGGACCTATATTCCAGTGTGAATACATTTAGTAACAGTAGCTAACCTGTCCTGTTGTTAGGGAGGCCAGTGCCTTAGTAAAGATTTAGAACAAGTTCTAATCTTTCCAACAAAACATGTTTCAATATTAAAGTTAATTTTTTTTTGGTCAACCAAAACTTTCCGATTCTCCTGTGACCTGTACTATTGAAAAGCTTCAACACACGTTCTTTGTCAACTGCATGGGAATGACACTTCTAAAGTTTGGTAAAGTGTGGTCAGTTGACCAATCTCAACTCCAAGTTTAACATTATGTACCTATTATGAAAAGTAACAGTACATGTACATAGTCCCATCTATTGTCAGCTATAAAGAAACCTGTTATTTCACTTATGATTTAGCAGGACTACTAGTTTTACAGTATCAGACATTTCAAGCAGGGTCGTTTTAGTACTGCGGTATTCAGTCCAACTCAGTTTACTGCTGTTCTATTGAACTGAGTGCATGCCTATCCAAATCAGTTGTGTTGCTATAAAAAAAAAATCATTTCTAGTTTATCTTTTCCTTTGATCATGATCATCTGGTTTACTATTTCTGAATCTGTAATTTGCATTGTATAAAAGTAACATCCCAGGGTCAGATTAATAAATTTACAAAATTGTATCTTAAAAGATAATCAAAGGGCAGATTGCTCTGAGGAATACTATTGTCATTGTTTTCATTGACACATGTATTTATTATTTCAAAAATAATTCAACTGCACGTGTAAAAGAGGGACGAAAGATACCAGAAACTCATAAATGGAAAATAAACTGACAACGCCATGGCTAAAAATGAAAAAGACAAACAGACAAACAATAATACACATGACACAACATCGCAGTACTTATCACCTATTTTCCTATGTGAATTCTAGGTTGAACCCCATTCCTAACTCTTTTAATATTTAATTTCCTTTGGGTCAGTGGGCATTCCTCTGTTTAAATTGCGATTGGTTTTAATATAATACAACGTCTATCGACAGAAAGATTTTTTTTCTTGACGTATTGTCGTTGACAGATACTTACAGAAGCTAGGGAGACTAGTTGAGGGAGACAACACGAAGCAATAATATGGAAGACTCCATTTTGGCTGAAGGTGTGTTCTTATAACATCTTTACGTTGTGGACTACATTTCTTTTAATTTCAATGATGCATAAGATTTAAAATTATGCAACAACAATAACCCTCAATAGCAGACAGACATGGAAAGGATCTCGTGAGTTGGGAATCTAGAGCAACCATTCAATCTGATACCCCTTCAAGTCAAGAAAACTATATGCATGCGCATAATTACCTAAACAAACTACACTTGTGATTTGTAGCAAGGACATATATAAAATGTTAATTAAACGACCTCCATTTCTTTATGGAAGTACAATATCAAATATCAGTTTCATAACGGTGAGGGCATGGGCCTGAGTCAATGGTATAAGTCTACAGATTGCTTAAAAGCAATCCCATCCCAAAAATAAAAGAAGAAATCAATATTAGTCATTATCATTATTTTTTTTTAATGTAAAAGAAAACTAAAGAAACAAATATTAATGGAATAAGATGAAATACATACATGTTTGATAAATCATCTCTTAAAATTTTACAAGTCTGATAAACATGATAAAAACTTTATCATCATGATCATAATCAGGCGCGGATCCAGAGGGGGGTTCCGGGGGTTGGAACCCCCCCTTTTTTTTGGACGATCAATGCATTTGAATGGGGACATATAGTTGGAACCCCCCCTTTGTCCTGGGTTAGGAACCCCCCCTTTTTAAAATGGCTGGATCCGCCCCTGATAATCATGGCTAAAAGTAAAACTTGTAAACATGGTTAAAATCATAAAGTTATTTTTCAAAGTTATAAAAATGAAAATAAATGAAAATATATACAACACCTTTTCTATAGCATAAAATTATAAACATGATAAATGGGGAATGTGTTCATGGGACCCAGAAGATGCCCCTGCTTGCATATCATTATAAAGGGACATTACTGAACATGCTGAAGAACAGAAAAAGTGACTCTACCAAAATTTGAACTTAATCATGTTAATCTGAGTTTTGTGGTAATGAGACATGTAAGAATTGCGCAAAAGTTTCATAAAATTTGGTTTATGCAAACTTAATTTAGACATGTAAGAGAACAGATACAAAACATTCAGCAATTTTTCCATTCATAAAGGGGCATAACTCTAAAAATTTTAGTGACAACCTTGATCTGTATTTTGTGGTAAGAAGCATAGTGTAAAATTTTCATAACATTTGGTTGAGGGAAACACAAAATTCAGCAATTTTTCCATTTGTCATGTTTGTGAAGGAGCATTACTCTAGAATGGTTAAATTGAGGCCCCCCCAAATTCAAACTTGATCTTTATTTTGTTGTTTTATTAGCATTGTGTATACATATATACTTAGTAAAGTTGAAGATGAGCTTCATTTCTTATTAGAATGCCCTCTTTATGATATTCAAAGGGACGATTTTTTTAAAGACATTTCTAACAATTGTTGTAATTTTACAAATTTAAATCAATCTTCTAAATTTGTATGGCTCTTGACCCAAGAAAATGTTACTCTTATGGAAAAACTGGGCTGTTATATTTGTGACTGTTTTGAATTAAGGAGATCAGGTATGAACACTGACACTAAGTCAAGTAAATAATTTGAGAATTAATACATATACATGTATAATGTAATTTTATTATTCTTTTATTCACAATATATACAATGTGTGTGGTTTTTAGCTTGATTCTGACCAACGCTTATATTCCAAATATATATGTATATGCCTCTATTGTTGTTGTTACCAATTATGTAAATCAATTGTATCTGATTTTATGCCCTTTATGGGCCCTGTAATTTGGGAAATAAAAATATTCTATTCTATTCTATTCTATATATGTAAGTTTGATTGCATTTGGTTGAGGCAAACTTAAGTCAGAGAACGGAAATGAAAAATACATAGTCTGAAAATAACACCAAACAGTGTTAGAGTTAGGTTTTCTGCTGATAAATTTTTGTCTGTCCCTCAACAGGATTTTAACTTACACCTTTAATACACTACAGCACCAATTGCTTAGCCTCATGTCCAGCGCTCTAGACCACTCGACCAAATCCGCTGTATAAAAATATAACTTCAATAGTCGTAGTGTTATCTTTTCACAGAAGGCGAATCTAGAGATAGACATAAGACACGTGTAATTTATATATATATATATGACATGTAAACTGTACCATGACATAGTCAGCAGATAATTTCCACTGGAACTGTAGTTTTTGATAGCTAATGCAGGAAGAGTTCACCAAACAAACAAGCATATTTGTACAAACAAAATTAAAAAATCAAATGATTTAGTGTTGCATAATTATTCTGCATTACTTTCTTGATCTTCTTTCTTCTTCAAGTTCTTGGTTAAAGAAAAATAAGAAATCTCCCGCAAAATGTAGTTGTTATCAATAATGCAAGAAGAGTTCCGAGCGAATATTTCATCTGGTTGCCGGTCAATGATTACTATGATTCGTGAGACTCAACTCTCCAAGGTACCAGATACAATATTGAATGATGGCTGCCCTCACAGAGTTACCAACCGGTGGTTTTAATTTCGATAATTGCCAGAGGTTTAACTATTTTTAGATATAATAATGATGAATGTTCAAATGACGCCTTTTCAGCATTATCTTTAAATATAAATTTCCCTTCTTTCAGTACCCTGGAAACGATTATCTTCTCATTTGAAAACGACAAGCAATGACTATGCAACTTTGTGCGAAAAAAATATTTATTTGTATACAAAAATGACAAATTTAACGAATTTTCATTTTGATCTACAAGAAAAAAGCTCAGAGGGTTTTCAAATGTGATGATTTCTTCAGCATTGTATATGTATTTTGTGGTGGGAGCTGTTGGTCTTCAAAATTACAGACAATAGACTCTAATTTTTTTTTTATAGTCCAAATAATTTATAATTTTAATGTCTGGCAAAGCTATTTTATTATTTTTCTGTGATGCCTTCCTACGACTTCATAAGGCTGAAGCCATTTTTCACGTCTGGACTTTATAAGAGCAAATTTTGGGGGTAACTTTGAGACATAATTTTGACAAGAATTTTTTACATAGTTTCAATGTCCTACCTTTTTTGTGATTATCACTTTTACATTGTGGCGTCAGATGTTTTGTATTATGACGTCAATATTTAAAGGAACCTTTGTGATGTCCAGTAATGGCTGACAAATAGCGATAAGGTGTATTAATACAATAGAAAACCCAATTCAATTAATATTTTACTGAGTGTTTAAAAACCCAATTCATTCAAAGTAGAACCCAATTATTCATGTTATTTATTAAAACTATGCATTCTGCATTTCACAACCCTTTAAGTTGCTGTTACATTCGTTATTTATCTTGAATGATGAATTATTTTTGTGTGATTTATAAATTTCTATTTTTGTATTTTAAAGAAATCTACTTTTTGTTCTTAAAATAGAGCACTTTTAAATAAACCATTGTAATTACTCTGGAGATTTTTGCTCAATTACATGTACTTTAATGTAAATATAAATGAAGCGATAAGGGTTGAGAAGTTACAAATGGCAGATCTAACATGGGTAACTGAGTCCTTGTTTGATTCATTAAACATTTGTCCATTGCTAAAATTTGTATCTCTTTATTTAAAACAAAAATGCACTATTTCATAAAAATTTTCTTTTTATAACACTAAGGCCAGGGTTTTTTAATTTGTTGGTTTACGGATTTTACCCATGAAAAAGTCGAGTCGGTTGGTCAGAAAAAAAAGAAAAAAAAATATCTTTCAAGACAGAAAAATATGGAAAACAAATATATATTTTATCTTTTTAACAATATGTTTGTGATGCTATTTTATCATCATTTCTTAGATTTTAGTTCGATGAAATCAGCTGTCATAAACATCGCATGACATTCTAATAATTTCCCGTAAACAAAAGGGGGGGGGTGCACGTACAAAGAAAATTAATTTCAGAAAACTTGGCGAATTATGATCTTCAAGCACAAAAACTGATAAAGAAAAAAAAATGTAAAAACGTCACGAGTATGAAAGTAAGTTTCAACACACGTGTCAACAAACGTAATAGACTCGTCCACTGGAAAAAACGAGGATATCGGGTTAATCTGTGTCATGCATTACTGTTTTTATCAAAATGAACGATATTTTTTATTATAGATTTATGAAACAAGATAATTCCAAATGATTATTTAATATTCAGTTCTTTAACTTGACGTCTTCCACCTGTCCACATTTGGACAAGTCTATTTCTATCAGATGATGCATCTTACGGACTGATGACAAATACGGGAAACAACTTATTTTGTAATTGGTTTTAAAGGTTACGTTTCGCAAACTTATTTGCGCAAACGACATTTCTGATTTTTCAAGGTCAGTTATAATTGATTTGTCTATTTTTAGAAACATAAACTGGAAGTTTTATTTTTTACACTACAGAAAGTGTTATCAATTTTGATAGTGATAAATGCATTTCATTTTATAAATAAAAGAATATTTTAATTATTTTTCAGGGATAATGCATTTGTTAGGGTTGGCGGGAATAAAAAAGCATGAAAAGTGAATTTTATTTTTATTCTGGAAATCGGCAAAATCGAGTCGGCGGATCCGTAAACCAACAAATTAAAAAATTCTGGCCTAAAAAGAAGAGGTAGAAAAAGCACCTCAGACTTAGTTTATTAAATTATCTGAAAACTGACACATTCTAACTAATAGAGAAATGTCACCCATTATCAGTCAGAGCTCAGACATAAATAAGTCTGAATCTGCTTTTGACTTATAGATGTCTAAATTTGTAAGTTTTAGGATTTGTCTCCCTTTAATGCAAGACAAAATACGACTTAAATAAGTCAAATATTGTTAAGCAAGAAATGATTGACCAGAATCAAACAGTTGCAAATATCAACTCCTACAAGTCGATAAGTTACCAAAATTGGTCAACTTCAAGACCCACGCATACTCATAAAAAGGTCATGCATCTAAATCAAATAATGACAACATTGAAAGCCAATGCCTTGTCTAGATCTTCTAAAGAAAAATATGAATGAGAGTCTGAAAAATCGGGGATCATGTTCAGTGTTCCAGCTAGGATTTGAAAATAGAGGGGCGCGTTTTTAAAAAGGGCACTTTAGCGCGTTCTCACTGAAAAAAATCAAATACTTAATATTACCACATAAAGATATATTTCTTGATGCATGGTGGGTCTAAGATGAATTTGCAACGCGATGCGCTGCGTTGTTTTGTAGAATTATTTTTATTACACTTATGAAATGAATTGTGCATGTCAGTTTAAAAACTTCACATAAATCTGCAATACAGTCAGGAACAATACTTAACATTTTCTCTGAAGGCCAGCCTGGATCCAAAAGTTTTTTCAAGGGCCCTGTAGAATTTTTTTAGGCCTTACCAGGTTTGTTTTTACTGCAGGCACATACATATTAATAGTCTTGAATGTTCTTATATAAAAGCCAAAAATATATGTTTGAAATACCTTATACATGTAGCTTGTTTCTTATTATGATGGAAATAATAAAGGAATTAAATAAACATGAGTTTTTCAGAATTAAAATCCATTTAACCATGTATTTTCAGACTGGTGAACTTTATATATATTTGTAATATTATTGAAAAAAAAGAAAAAAAAAAGCCCCCCTTTCCATACCCCTAGATGTAAATTATTTTAATAAAAAAAAGTATTATCAGTTTCACCCCAAGAAATTATTATAATTTTTCATGAATAAATCTTAGCAGTTGTAATCAAAATGATTTCCAAAATGAAATTCCTACTGTCTATAAATAACAATGAAATGTAACTGTTTCCTTTTAATAAGGGGTTTCCCGAATTTTCCCGCCAAAAAGCACATGGCTTTCAACAATTGTAAACAAAGCATTCAATTTGTGATCATGGATTACAGTTTTAATTAATTTAATTTGGATATAGATATTCAACTTAAGGTACAGTCAAGCAATGGTTTTACTTTCTTCTGGATTAAAACTAGTTTGAAAGATCAGTTTCAAAAATAAAAACATCAAAACAAAAACGATCTGAATTGTGAATATTCAGTGACCCATAAATTTTTTGAACTCTGCTACGGAGGTCAAAGTTACATCATGTTTCATGCATTTTGCATGTTGACCTATTGGAATGATTCTTTTTAAATGACATAATAAATAACAAATACAATAGAAATGAACACCGTTCACATTTATTTTATAAATTATATTTTGCATCGTCAGGTGTTAAAATAATCAATTCATTTAAACTTCGATGTTTGGTGCTTCAGGGTAAAGGGATTAGACAGGGTCGTAAATTTCACCTGATTAAGTAATTGACTCTAATCAAATAGGTGATTATAATCAGGTAACAAGTGTCAACAATTTTAATCTGTTGTCTTAATGAAGTGTGTGTATAAAGAACTCAACAAAGTGGCGACGATATGAGGAAAAAAGATCGTTTTTTAAACTTTTTTTCAAAAGGGCACAGAGGGGCGCAGGGGCGCTTAAAAAAGGCAGAGGGGCGCAAAATTTCAGGGGCGGGGCGCGGCGCCCCTCCATTTCATGCTAGCTGGAACACTGATGTTAATTAACCTTACAATGCAACCACCTGGATCCACACTTAATGAGGTAAAACATCTGTGTTTAGTAAGGATGTTCAATTAGATAATTAAATATAGATAGATCAAGTCCTTGTGAACTCTCAGACAGGTTTTTACTGTCAAAGGTGGTGTAGTTTGGCCACCAAGTCAAGTTAAGTTTTTTCATCAACATAAATAGACCTAAACAAGTCTGTCATTTTGTGACTTAGATAAGTCTAAAATTGAAAACACATTTTTATAAAGAATACATGTTTTAACTTCTTTAAGTCAAAAACAGAAATAGACTTGTTTATGTCTGAGCTCTGACTGATTATTATTTATTCCCTCATGGAGAAAGCAATAACTGGACATTAAATAACCATCCGTTCATCGTGATCATATATTTATAGTGACTGTTTTGCTATTTATATGGCCAAGGACAGTAGAACTATTTTACTTTAGAAGAAAAAACTGAATGTCTATAATATTAAGGGACATAGATAAGCCATTAAGATAATATACATATGCAAGTAAATAGATTACATTTGTATCATATGTATACATGTAAGTATCTTACAAATTTACTTGTACAATGTATAAGTATATACAATGTAAATATTCACTTCTTCAAGTAAATAAAAATAACCTGTACAAGTCATTGCAAGTGGTACTCATTAATGATAATTTTTCCTTATTGTCTTTTATTCCAAAATTAGAATTAAGTAATATGCTTGTATATGTATTGAAAGCCATAAAAATGGCCATGAATAATATGTGTATGATAACTGTTGAACTTAATTGATTTCTTCTGGCTTTTTCAGAAATTTGTTGCTTGAACAAAAAGGTCTTAAACAACCAACTGCTTATAAGACCGGAACAACAATCTGCGGTGTTATTTACAAGGTAAGAATTTAAGGGTTCATGTTCATAGCCATGATAGCTGCAAAACACATGGTCTATCAAGGTGTTAAACTCACCATGTTTGCTATAACCATGATAACTTCACTTCTGTATAATTATGTATATAATTCACAGTCTAAAATTGCCATCAGACATACAGCTAAGGGCTATTCCAGAAAAAAATGTATTGGGGGGTTGGAAGGCACATTGTATTAATAATACATGGGTGATGGGTATCAGAGCAACTTTTCACACTATAATGCACTATAATTCTCAATTACGATTGTCTGGGTGGCGGGTGCTGACAAAAACTGCCTTCCAACCCCCCCCCCATACATTTTTTTCTGGAATAGCCCTAACAATAATTAGTCAAATATAAACACTACTTACAATATGTATAAGTATGAGCTAACCAGAGAAATAAAATTTATGGCATTTTTACATCTCAAAATTTGAAAATTTTAAGGGTTTATAAAACAAAACAAAAATTGTACAAGTAAATTTTTTGAGAATATTAAGGGGAGATTATTCAAAACCTTACAAGAAAATATGAATATGAGACAAAATAAAAAAAGTGTCAAACAATTTACTGATTCAAGTATATTATTATTAACTTCTTCAATTAAAAAAAAATATAACTTGTGCAGGTACAACAAGAATGTGTCCCCAGTACACAGATGCCCCATCCGCACTATCATTTTCTATGTTCAGTGGACCGTGAAATTGGGGGAAAATCTCTAATTTGGCATTAAAATTAGAAAGATTATATCATAGGGAACATGTGTACATGTACTAAGTTTCAAGTTGATTGGACTTCAACTTTATCAAAAACTACCTAGACCAAAAACTTTAAACTGAAGCCGGACAGACAGATGGACTGACGAATGGATGGATGCATAGACCAGAAAGCAGGGTTGGCAAAGTATTACCCGCCCGGGTTTTCCCGGGCTGGGCAATACTCCCTGAAATGGGGAATACTGGGTAATACTGGGCAATATGATTTTTTTAAGCTTATTTCAACACAAAATAGTAAAGACTTGTTGTAGTTTCATAGTATTGTAGCTAAATATATACATTTTATACAGATAACCATTGAGAGTCATCAAAAATTCAATTTCATTCTCTTCTCCACATAATTCTATGTAGGCAAAATACAATATTTGCACAATTTAGGATTCCTCATTAATTTCCAAGCATTGTTTCAATAATCTTAACACTTTATTACAGTGTTTAAGTGAATTGTAAAGTAAATTGCTATACATGTATACACAATCATGATTGCTAAATAAACACCCTACAGGGTCTTGTCATTAACTCTTATAGAAATGAAAAGACTGATTATTGTTATATAAACATATCTGTGTTCTAATCTGAATAATTACTTATTAATTAGTTTTGTACATTTGTACATATATAAATTATTTCAAAGTAATTTTTCTTACATGTACTCCTTAAATTCTTTATACGTCTAGTTATATATTTCAAAAAAATATTTTTTTGTCAGAGTTGTTAGAATAATTCTTTCTCAGATGTATACACTTTTACTTTTGTACATGTATGTATCATAAGACTTTCAAACAACTAAACTTATTTATAAATAAAAATCTTAAATGTATTGCATTTGTGTTTGATTACTGAATCCTCTTTGAAATTCAGGCCAGAAACGTATATTACCCAGTATTACCCAGTATTACCCAGTAAAACCCAGTAAAACCCGGGTTTTCCCAGTATTTCCCACTGGGCTGGGCAATACTCATAAAACCCGGGTTTTTGCCAACCCTGCCAGAAAGCATAATTCCCATTAATGAGGCATAAAAAATGTACCCCTGACTGATAGTTATAGTAGATTTTTATTCTATCTGCACTTGGAAAAATCAGAGCTCCCAATAAGAATTCACAAATTTGGTTTTTTACCCACCATTTTCTTATATAATTGGGTGATAAAGTTTTTTAATTGCATTATCAATTCCAATTCACCCCTCACGTTAATATCAAATTGGGTTTTTCACCACCAAGCTCCTGAATGTATTGGGTTTTTTCATCAACACAATATTGAATATTTAGGCAATATCAACCCCAGATTTTTTTCCATCTTAAATATGTTTCTTTCTTTGTTTAACTGTTTTATTTGGTTTAGGGTTAGGGTTATTTGCTAGCTGTTTTATTTGGTTTATTCACTGAGGAGCAATTGAAGGTTTAATTTGTGTCCCGTTCCAAACCTTCTGCCAGTTTTGTATTTTCTCACAAAAACGGATATGTGTATTCACAGGCATTCGTCTTACACCTTTATATAATAAATTCTGAGACCAGTGCCTGTGTGTGTATTCATTAATTAACCGTAAAATGAAAAAAAAAAATACTACATAAACTCTAATTATACTTGAATGATTTTGGTTTATTCAATTTATATAAATCTGGGTTTAGTTGTCTTTTATTAGAACTTTTGGTTTCTCATGCTTTATCATGTCATAATTGATTTGGCCTTTCACTTTTTCCAACTGATTTCGTTTTTGACGAAACCCCGTGTTTATTAGCAATGTTCTCATTAGAAGGTACGCACATACGTCTGTGCTTTCGATAGACACTTCCTAAAACACTGGCTGAGTCTTGTTATCATAACTTTCCCTCAGTTTTTCAAAAGAAGCAGAAAACATGCTTCTATTTAATATTTTTACCCGACATTCACTTTCGTTTTAATTCAATGTATGTTATGATAAATCTCGAGCAATGCAAAAAAAATATGACTAAATGACACACGCTAATTGGATAAACGCAGAGAAGACCGAAATGTTTTCAAAAACACGTGTCCCTATTGAGCAACAGAAAACTCCAACAGGGACCCATTTCAGCTACTTGATGCAGGGATCTATTTTTAGAACGAAAGGAAATTTCCAATTATAAATATTATAAACATAGATTTACGCGACGACTGTAAACAGACAAGGGTAAATAACGCAAACAGTAGCCAATTAAAGGGTTGAGAACTCATGGTTTGGGCATATAATTGGGTTTTCCTTTGAAATAATTGGGTTATTGAACCCTGCAATGGGCAATTGCATTGGGTTTTTTATTAGGGCCCCGCCTAAGGCGGGTCGCCCTATAGTGATCAGTCTGTCCGTCCGTCTGTCCGTCCGTCCGTCTTTCCGTCCGTCCGTCCGTCTGTCCGTCCGTCCGTAACACTTAAACTTTGTGTCCGCTCTATATCTTGAGAACCGTTATGATTTCAAAGTTTATACTTGACATCCATTTTAACCAACACCAGAGGGTGTGTCATGATGTATGTAAAACTTCCTAGGTCAAAGGTCAAGGTCAAAAACTTTGGTTTCAGTTGACAACCCTGTGTCCTGTGGTGAAGATCGTGTCCGCTCTATATCTTGAGAACCCTTATGATTTCAAAGTTTATACTTGACATGTATATGAACCAACACCAGAGGGTGTGTCATAATTTATGAACGACTGCCTAGGGCGAAGTTCAAGGTCAAAAACTTTGGTTTCAGTTGACAACCCCATGTCCTATGGTAAAGATTGTGTCCGCTCTATATCTTGAGAACCGTTATCATTTCAAAGTTTATACTTGACATGTATATAAACCAACACCAAAGGGTGTGTCATAATTTATGTGCAACTTCCTAGGTCAAAGGTCAAGGTCAAAAACTTTGGTTTCAGTTGACAACCCCATGTCCTATGGTAAAGATCATGTCCGCTCTATATCTTGAGAACCGTTATCATTTCAAAGTTTATACTTGGCATGTTTATAAACCAACACCAAAGGGTGTGTCATAATTTATTTACAACTTCCTAGGTCAAAGGTCAAGGTCAAAAACTTTGGTTTCTGTTGACAAACCCATGTCCTATGGTAAAGATCGTGTCCGCTCTATATCTTGAGAACCGTTATCATTTCAAAGTTTATACTTGACATGTTTATAAACCAACACCAAAGGGTGTGTCATAATTTATTTACAACTTCCTAGGTCAAAGGTCAAGGTCAAAAACTTTGATTTCTGTTGACAACCCCATGTCCTATGGTAAAGATACAATTTTTTAATGCGCATTATTCACAGCGGGGCCCACAGAGATGGCTCCCATCTCAATGATATCTAGTTATTTTTATTGCGTGATCATGCAAATACGCAGCTTATCTGGAGCTCTGGAAAAATTGAAAAGGGTTGATATTTTCCTATTTTGGACAGAAAATTCCCCAGATTTGTGAGCAAGATGAAAAGTTGTAAGAGTTGAGATAATAAGCTAATATGGAAAAGAATATGGTCATAAAATGGGATTTATGATGCTGATAACAAAAACATATTTTTCTGCAGATTTGATATTTTGATCCATTAGATATTTCCTTACTGTATAATTGTAGGATGGTGTAGTACTAGGAGCTGATACCAGAGCCACAGAAGATACTATTGTAGCTGACAAAAACTGCAGTAAAATCCATTACATATCACCAAATATATAGTAGGTTCATTTCCTTTATTTTCGAGTACACAAAGTGTGATGAAAGAATAGTGTTTTTTTTAAAAGATTAATATTTTAGTGATATCTTAGTTTTAATGAAAATATACAAAAAATTGCAATACATGTATATCACAGATTTTGCAAACTAACCATTTTGTGTTTTGAAAATATTTTCCTTATAAATCTACCTCAGATTAGTTTTTATGCCAAATTATTAAAATTTTTTAATATAATGAAATTTAATGTAAATATGCATTTGTTATGAATAAAAATAATATGGGGGAGCCACTTTGGTTAGACACTAACTACCCACAGTATAACATTTTCAATTTAGTTATATAATTGTCCAAAAAATGAAAATACAACCACCACAATTAATTTGATCACCATCACAACCTATTTTGGAACAGCCTTTGCAATAATGTGTAAACAGATTGGAGAAGCAGGTGGTTTAACTATGAGTCGATCTGTATATCTATTATTACAATGCCTACAAAAAAAAATAACTAATGGTTAATCCACAGAATATACCATACTGATTCATTATTATTAGTTGGATACCAATTTTTGTGGATTTGTGGGTATTTATAGGTAAACCACGAAATTGAATGTTCAACAAATGACAAGTTTCCCTTAGGGTTGTTGTACACAGACTTTGGAAAAACCACAAAATTAAATATCCACGAATATGTTTCCCTTAATCCACGAAATTGTCACTAATATAAATGAATCCTCAGTATACATTTGTTTATGTATTTTAAAGTTGTTGTGGAGCTGGAACTGCAGCTGATACAGAAATGACCACTAATATGATTTCCTCTCAGCTTGAACTTCATCGTCTTAATACTAACAGAATGCCTCGTGTATGTACAGCAAATCGTCTCCTCAAACAGATGCTGTTTAGGTAATAGTAACAGAATTTGATGTACAGAAATATCCATGATTTTGGAGCAATGTTGAACAAAAGTTGGTTATAAAAAAGAAGATGTGTTATATAAATGATTTTCAATGAGACAACTCTCCACAAGAGATGGTTGTTTTCTGAAACATTGTAATTAAGATTGACACCTTAATTCAGTGGGAAGGCAGAGTAACAGTTTTTATACTATATATACAAAGATTTGATTGATACAAACCACCAAATTAATGATTTAATTTTTAAAAATTCGCTTTTAAGGGGAGATAACAGTTACTCCCATTTATAATATCTTTTTTTCTAAAATGATTTTTCATAGCGACCTTCTCATGTTTAAATTTATTAAATATAGTTTTATTTTCTAGAATACAGCCTTTTTCCCTGTAAAATACTATAAAATGTGCCAATTTTTCTCAACCTGTGCAGTGTTCTAGCCAAAATTTTAAAAGGCAGGGTGCTAGTCAGAAAAAGGGCAATTCTACATGTAAATGTCATTGAAAAAAGTGCGATTATTTTACCCTCATACGTCAAAAAATACATTATAAACAAAATACTCTTTGCAAATCAAGCACAAGGGTAAAATCAGTATGGCTAGAAAATACAAGCTATGTGACCAATTACTTTATTATAATTTTGATGATAGCAAAATATTAACTACACAATGTACATGTTGCTGAAGATTGATATACAGATATTACATGTACAACTTTAATGTTTTCTATGTGCAGGTACCATGGTCACATCAGTGCTGCCCTTGTACTGGGAGGGGTTGACAGTACTGGACCACACTTATACAGTGTATACCCGCATGGATCTACAGACAAGTTACCCTATGTTACAATGGGTAGGTGTAATTACCAGTCTATTTTGAAAAATGTTGTGGTTACAAATGAAATATATTTTTTCCATTGTGTTTGGAATATCTATTAAAATGTTTGTCTTCTTGCTATTTTACATAATCTCAATAACTTGAAGATGTCCGCCACTATGGCTAATCCATTTAAATTGATGGTATTGGGAAGGACAGGACAGCCAAAATCACTCATAATCAGGGCCAAAAATAAAATATTGTTTGTTTCCCCTCCCACCACTGACCCGGTAAAATCGCAGCAACTCGAAAAATTTTATTGGCCATTCTTGTCCAAAATTTTTTTTTGCTATGTTGGTTTTTGGTGATATCTTTCCGAAGCTGTAGTAAACATGGTAAACGTGCGTTGGTTTTTTGTCATACCTTTCTGATGCTGTATTCAACAAGTGTTTTAAATCAAGGCATTTTTGCATTGAAGCGTCTATATGATTCGGAGTCAAAGAAAACAAACCATAATGCCTTGCCACACGATTTGATATTTGAAAATTAAAAATCCGAAGCATCTTTCAACCCACTGAGTGCACCTTGATTGGCTTTGTCTTTTACCTATGTCCCTGTTTAAAGGATAAAATCTTTGAGTAAAAATGGTCTGAATCGTGCTTTGAAATTAATCTATTTTGTCTTCGAACAGGTTGGGCACAAGTCAGAAAATGTTGGATACGTGAATTCCCTCATTTCTGGTGTAAACAAGACCAGTTTAAATGTGTATTTATTTTCCAATTTATGGCATGAAATTTACAAAAGGGCACGTTTTAAGTTATAACTGCATCAGTTGAATTTGTAAATACTTAAAGTATTCTAGGAACAACAAAACATTTAAGTGAAGCCTTGTGTTTTTCTAGAACTCAAAAGACATACAAATCTTTTGTTTAGAATTAATTGACCAAGCTGCATGATCCAGGTGTAACTGAGCATAACTGAATTATGTTCACTTCTATTGAATATTTTTATTCATTAAATTTTGACTTCCAAGTCATTAACATATCTTTTTGTCATCTCATAATTGATGATCAAGGTATGAATTGGTGAACACAGGAATTGTTTTTTTGTGAGTTATGCATGAAATTAGACTTGAAACAAGCTTGATTTTTAAACAATTAAACACTCGCTTTCATTAAACATTGTTATCACATGAAGAATGTGCTTTTGTAGATTTCATACCATAAAATGAATAGGAAAAAGAAGGTCCCTGTATACTGTTTTTAACACCAGAAAACTGGGGTGTATACTGAATATACAGGGAATATCCCACTTTTCTTGACTTATCTTACCTGTTGAATTCAATATAGAAAAATTATATCAAGAAATAAAATAAAATAATATGCCTACCTACCTACCCATACCCTGATAACCTCAGTAGGGGAGGGGAAACAAAGATATTTTTAATGTTGGTCCAGCATACTATGTTTAATTTTATATACATTAAATGGATATATATAGATATAAGAAGATGTGGTATGAAAATTCACTTCAGCTGTCTAAAAAGACTTGATGATACTGTTAAATATTGGCTCAAACTAATTACCTTGAGATTTGTAACACTCAGACAAATTTACATGTGTAACTATTGGCAAAATACATAATTATATTTATAGTTACTACAAAACAATGTTAACATAGAAACATATAATTTATAGTTTAATTACAATATTTTGATTAATACACCTTCTGCATTTTATTATCTTTTTCTAGGTTCTGGATCCCTTGCTGCTATGGCTGTATTTGAAGATGGTTTCAAACCAAATATGGAGGTAGCAATTTATTATACTTTCTTTGTAGAGTTAAAATCTTTGTTATTTTTTTGCTCACTGACCCAAAGGGTCCTATGTAATCTTGTGCCACCATTTGGCTTCCATAATCGCTTGTCTTCATCGTCGTCTGTTGTCGTCATAAACTATTTCAAGATTTTTTTCCTCTGAAACTACTAGGCCAAATACTTAACAACTTTTATAAATGTTCAATAAGGTATCTTGTTTAAAGATTGTATTCTTGGATTTGATCCATTTAAAAACATTTGGGCAGTTTCTAAAAATAGAACATTGAGGTCAAACAAAAATTTTGGCATTCATCTCAAAAACTAAAGTGCAAAACTGACATATTTGAAAGTGTTAATATAGGTTTCTTCAGACATCTTTGGTAACTGTCAAGACAGTTAATTGTTTAAGAAATTTTACTTTTTGGGTTATGTATTATTATAAGACCGCAAAAATTGAAAATTTTTTTTTGGTCGTATATTGGTATGAAGTTGGCGTCGTCATCGTTGTCATCCGAAAACATTTGGTTTTTATACGACCGCAAAAATTTTAATTTTTCGTCGTATATTGCTATCACGTTGGCGTCGTCGTCTGCGTCGTCGTCGTCCGAATACTTTTAGTTTTCGCACTCTAACTTTAATAAAAGTGAATAGAAATCTATGAAATTTTAACACAAGGTTTATGACCACAAAAGGAAGGTTGGGATTGATTTTGGGAGTTTTGATCCCAACATTTTAGGAATTAGGGGCCAAAAAGGGCCCAAACAAGCATTTTCTTGGTTTTCGCACAATAACTTAAGTTTAAGTAAATAGAAATCTATGAAATTTTGACACAAGGTTTATGACCACAAAAGGAAGGTTGGGATTGATTTTGGGAGTTTTGGTTCTAACAGTTTAGGAATTAGGGGCCAAAAAAGGGCCCAAATAAGCATTATTCTTGGTTTTCGCACAATAACTTTAGTTTAAGTAAATAGAAATCAATGAAATTTAAACACAAGGTTTATGACCACAAAAGGAAGGTTGGTATTGATTTTGGGAGTTGAGGTCTGAACAGTTTAGGAATTAGGGTCCAAAAAGGGGCCCAAGTAAGCATTATTCTTGGTTTTCGCACCATAACTTTAGTTTAAGTAAATAGAAATCTATGAAATTTAAACACAAGGTTTATGACCACTAAAGGAAGGTTGGGTTTGATTTTGGGAGTTTTGGTCCCAACAGTTTAGGAATAAGGGGCCCAAAGGGTCCAAAATTGAACTTAGTTTGATTTCATCAAAAATTGAATAATTGGGGTTCTTTGATATGCCAAATCTTACTGTGTATGTAGATTCTTAATTTTTAGTCCCGTTTTCAAATTGGTCTACATTAAAGTTCAAAGGGTCCAAAATTAAACTAAGTTTGATTTTTTAACAAAAATTGAATTCTTGAGCTTTTTTGATATGCTGAATCTAAACATGTACTTAGATTTTTGATTATGGGCCCAGTTTTCAAGTTGGTTCAAATCAGGATCCAAAATTATTATATTAAGTATTGTGCAATAGCAAGAAATTTTCAATTGCACAGTATTCAGCAATAGCAAGAAATCTTCAATTGCACAGTATTGTGCAATAGCAAGAAATTTTCAATTGCACAGTATTGCGCAATAGCAAGAAATCTTCAATTGCACAGTATTGTGCAATAGCAAATATTTTCAATTGCACAGTATTGCACAATAGCAAAAAATATCTAATTGCACAATATTGTGCAATAGCAAGAAATTTTCAATTGATTGGAGTTATCTTTCTTTGTCCAGAATAGTAGTTGAATCAACTTAAATCATTGTTTTATACAATATACAATGTATATTCACTTTTACTACCAACTGATAAATTAAAACAATCTTTACCATTCAGTGATAACAAGCACCTTTTGTTACATTTTAATATTTTATGATGTATTTAAATGAGTAGTTATTGTTGCAAACTCCATTAGAAATTTGAATTGAGATCAGTTTTGGAAAAAGGGAAAGGGGGATGTGAAAAAAAAATGGGAGGGGGGGGTTAAATTTTTCTCATTTCAAATTTCATAAATAAAAAGAAAATTTCTTCAAACATTTTTTGAGAGGATTAATATTCAACAGCATAGTGAATTGCTCAAAGGAAAAAAAAGTATTTTAAGTTCATTAGGCCACATTCATTCTGTGTCAGAAACCTATGCTGTGTCAACTATTTAATCACAATCCAAATTTAGAGCTGAATCCAGCTTGAATGTTGTGTCCATACTTGCCCCAACCGTTCAGGGTTCAACCTCTGCGGTCGTATAAAGCTGCGCCCTGCGGAGCATCTGGTTGCACTATAACTTTAGTAAAAGTAAATAGAAATCTATGAAATTTAAACACAAGGTTTATGACCATAAAAGGAAGGTTGGGATTGATTTTGGAAGTTTTGGTCCCAACAGTTTAGGAATTAGGGGCCAAAAAGGGCCCAAATAAGCATTTTTCTTGGTTTTCGCACAATAACTTTAGTATAAGTAAATAGAGATCTATGAAATTTTAACATTAGGTTTATGACCATAAAAGGAAGGTTGGGATTGATTTTGGGAGTTTTGGTCCCAACAGTTTAGGAATTAGGGGCCAAAAAAAGGTCCCAAATAAGCATTTTTCTTGTTTTTTACACAATAACTTTAGTATAAGTTAGGCCTAAATTAAAATATTGTTTGTTTGCCCTTTTCCTACCCTATTATTTGAAACAGGGTAGGTAGGTAGGTAAAATATTTTATTTTTCTTTCCCAAAAAATAACTTGGCTTGGTACATTTTTTGTCATGGGTAGGCAGGTAGGTATGATATTTTATTTCATAGATACAAAATCTGCATGATATCATTTTTGTGTGTATTTGCTTTTGTTTAAGTATGATTTTACTGATCTTTACTATTATTAAAGTTTCTGGAACTATTAGTAAATTAGTCCCAGGAAGTTATGAAAAATAAATATCATGTTGAATGTGAAGTTAATTCTTATGCATTACTATTTTGTTTTCAAATATCAAAATATAGGGCTGTGCAGCATATTTTCAACGTTCATATGCCTGGAACTTTTAAGAGTTTTAACTTGCACTAATATTCTGTACTACGTACATGTACCTTGTACGATTAACTCGACCGAAAGGTTTATTATATCTCTCTAGCATTGTTTGTGACACAGCTGTACAATGTGCAATTGTACAATTTATAGCATGTTTTATTCCGACATTCTACCAATTTTATCAAAATTTGAACTTAGAATTATGAGAGATGATATCTATGAAATAAAAAGAATATTTGACTAGAATATAAACCCAGTGCATTTCCCACCATCATCGTCATGCAACCAGTTGAAAGAGCTAAAACTAGAGGTGTTATCAATAAAATCTAAAAAACTTGAAACTCAATTGTCACATATTTTACATCGCATTTATAAAGGGTCTGTACAATAAGGAAAACATGGCGATTTTACTGCCAATTATTCTCCAATTCACAGAACTTTGGTTCATGTCAGATATAAATAAAATGTCAAAGCTGGTCGAAGGCAGTGACATAATCATCCTAATCTATGGATCACCAATGGCCATCCCTACATAGGATACATTGTCCTACAATTACTACTGAGACTGCACTGTTTTGGAACAAAGTTGTCTTTTTGGGAATAATTTTTAGCCATTTTTTTTCAAATTGGGATTTTTCTCCAGGGGAAAAGGCCTTTATTCTCCATTAATTTAAGGCAAACAATATCACTGTAACAAAATATTATGTACACACGTTGAAAATTTTGTATTGGATGAACTTTTTGAATGAACCCTGCTCTTTACGTTCGTCATATCATTTCATAACTTTCAACATCGATTTCAATCAAATGCTTTGAATCTCTAAATGCAAGTCTTCATGCCAAACGCTCACGTGATACCAAACAGACTTAACCTTATACACAGAAGATAAAACCTGAGGATTCCGGTAAAATGTTTTGAGCGGGAATTTTCGGTAGGAACAAAAAATAAAGAAAAATAAAATATTTCTGGTAAATACAAATAAAAGATTTTCAGTCGAAAGGAATATATAGGGTCGGTCGGTAAAGGGCAAACAAACAGTATTTTAATTTAAGCCTAAATAGAAATCTATGAATTTTTAACACAAGGTTTAAATTTATGACCACAAAAGGAAGGTTGGGATTGATTTTGGTCCCAACAGTTTAGGAATTAGGGGCCAAAAGGGTCATCAAAAAATTAATCATTGGGGTTCTTTGATATGCAAAATCTAACCGTGTATTTAGATTCTTAATTTTTGGTCCTGTTTTCAAATTGGTCTACAAAGGGTCCAAAATGAAACTTAGTTTGATTTTAACAAAAATTGAATCCTTGAGGTTCTTTGAAATGCTGAATCTAAAAATATTCTTAGATTTTTTATTATTGGCCCAGTTTTCAAGTTGGTCCAAATCTGGGTCCCAAAATTAAACTTTGTTTGATTTCAACAAAAATTTATGGGGTTCTTCAATATGCTGATTTTAACCATGTATTTAGATTTTTAATATTTGGGCCCAGTTATCAAATTGGTCCACATTGAGGTCTAAAGGGTCTAAAATTGCATTCTTGGGGTTCTATGATATGTTGAATCTAACCATGTATTTAGATTTTGGATATTGGACCATAATAGGTAAATGTCCAATTTAATTTTTTAAAGTTTTTAAGTTTAAGTTCTTAGACCACATTCATTCTGTGTTAGAAACCTATGTTGTGTCAACTATTTAATCACAATCCAAATTCAGAGCTGTATCAAGCTTAAATGTTGTGTCCATACTTGCCCCAACTGTTCAGGGTTCGACCTCTGCGGTCATATAAAGCTGTGCCCTACACGAAGTGTAAATAACAAAATTGTTCAACAAATAAGTCAAATGCCTGAAACTGAAATTGAATGTTAATTTAACAGTACCAATTTTCCTGCACCAGATGCGCATTTCGACAATACATGTCTCTTCAGTGATGATCGTGGCCAAAATATTTGAAATCCAAAGCTTATATAAAAGATGAAGAGCAATAATCCAAAAGGTCCAAAAAGTATAGCCAAATCCTTGAAAGGAATCAGAGCTTTGCATGAGGGAGATACATTCCTTAATTTATAATGATTTCTAACATTTTGTAACAGCAAATTTTAATAACACAAAAAATCTGTATTTGGCTACTGGGCTTGTGATACCCTCGAGGACTAACAGTCCACCAGCAGAGGCATTGACCCAGTGGTAGTAATTACATTAACGGTACCAATTTTCTTGCACCAGATGCGCATTTCAACAATACATCGTCTCTTTAGTGATGCTCATGGCCAAAATATTTGAAATCCAAAGCTTATATAAAAGATGAAGAGCAATAATCCAAAAGGTCCAGAAAGTAAATATAAAAATGTAAACTATAAAAGGCTCATGAAAAGCCTCTTGTTATTTTACTCCAGTGGATAGAATTATTTAGGTTAAAAGTAAAAATATAACACCCTAGAAAAAATCTCATCTGCATCATGATAGGATTTGTATAACCTTTTATACTGTGAATTCATTATTATTGGTTGGATACCAATTTTCCGTCGATTTAATATCACATATGAATGACAAAATGTTTATAGACTTGTACGTAGATTTTGAAACATGAAATTGAAATTCACAAACATGCAAGTTTTACTAAATGCACATTGGTACTAACGAAAATTAATGAATCCACATTATGTAAATTAAAATCAAGCAGCTTTTATCTAATACTCAATTTATATTATAATTATATATACATTGGACAGGTATTTAGATTTAATTCTGAATATAAAGTGATTTTTATCAAATACTAAATAAATATTACAATTATAAGTACATTTACTGAGAATACATGCAATAAAAATGTTAAAGTACCAATATACAAGATTTGTTTGAGAAGAAACAATATTCAGATATGAGTATTTGCTCAATTAGATACATTATAATTTACAAGGCTTTATCCATATTTTTACAAATGATAATTTAAACATACAAATTTTGGCAATACATTAAATCAATTGTTTAATTAAAACTATCATCTTTCATACTTTAATAACACATGAACTATCTACATTTTGAAATTTTCTATTTTACAGAAAGAAGATGCCATGAAGTTAGTAAGAAATGCTATTGCTGGGGGTATCTTCAATGATTTAGGATCTGGTAGCAATATTGACTTATGTGTGATCACTAAAGACAAAGTAGAATACTTACGACCTTATGACGAAGCTAATCTCAAAGGAAAGAGGTAATTAAAGCTTACACCTATACTTACCTTATACATATTGAAACTATATGGATTCAACTTTGAACATTACACAAGAATTCATTAGTATGCCAGTTTAACACTTTTTTTTGCAGGCAAATAAACATATAAGGTATTTTTTAAGCTCCCAGTAGTTTTCTTTTAATTCTCCATCACTGGAATAACAAAAAAAAAGGTAAAGACAATAATATACCCTTCACATCAGTTCTGAAAAAAGCCAGCACTTTTAAAACTGTGATAACAATATGAAAAGATAGATTCAAGATTCAAGAAAAACTAGACAAAAAAATACTGCATGAAAGACTGCTTTCAGTTATCAAATGCTTGTCATTAATTATTAAGAAATAATAAAATCCTAAAAAAAAACCAAGAAGTAAATACAATATTGCTGATATGAGCATGAAACATCCTTAAATGATTTGGATTTACGCATAAGAGAAAAAGAGCTATAAGAGAGAAAAACTGTGCTTTTTGTGCAGTCAAATTGCATTGTTTTTCTCCTTGTTTGTGGTATTGATAATATAGAGTTTTATTTTGGCATCAATAAAGAATACAGGTTTCCAGATTTTTTGTTGTTTTTCACTTAAATTTTATTTGTACTCCACTCAAATTGAAATTAGATAGAAATATTTCAATAGACCTTGCATTGTAAATGATTCTAATTCTTTATTTAGATTTTTTCCATAAATTTTTATGACATCTATATATATCTTTTACAAGCACTATATTTTGATTCTACAAGTACCAGTACATGTATCTCATTGTTTTTCCTTTTTTTTTCAGACAAGGAGTATATAGATACAAGAAAGGTACAACTGCCGTATTGAAAACAACACAGAAGAAACTGGATTTTGATGTTGTTAGAACAACTGTACGAGCTGAACCAATGGAAACATAATAACATTTCTGTCAGTTTGTTATTTAAAAGTGCTGTTATCATCTTAGGAATTGAACATTTATATTGTGATGAATAAAAAAACAATTCATTTCATTTAAAACTATGTTTTGATAGTGATATGTTTTCTTTTCAATATATGTCTTTTACTTTTACCATACACTACACTATTTAAACAATTTTCTTACAAATAGTCTGTTTAGCTTTGATATGGTCAAGGGAATGCAATCAAATTGACAAATACATGTACTGAAGATCTGCATGTGGACAGATTTTTTTGTTATATTCATTTTAAAAGATAGGTAAAAGATACATAAGAGACAAAGTAAAAAATAATCTATAAAGTGTTGGCTAAAAAAAAAATAAAAAGCAGACAAACAACAGTACACAAAACACAACATAGAAAACTAAAGAATGAGCAACATAAACACCAACAACATTTTTGGGATTGATCTCAGATGCTCCAGAAGGCCAGGGTAACCAGATCCTGCTCCACATAAAGCACCATTGAGTTGCTCATGCCAGTACAAACCTGGTAATTAGTTTAATTCAGTAGGTCATATTCTCAGTAAAGGGGATGGTATTCAAGTAAAGATTATTAGAACATTTCGTCATCATCTGTGAAACAGATATTCCATAACTGTCAACCAACTTGTGATGGCATTAGTAAAATTAACGAATAATGATTTCAACTTCACCATGTGAGCAGCAACCATCTATTAAGGAAATTATGATAGGAAATACAAGCCCTCGAATGTATCAACTAGGAGATCTATGAATACATTTGTTCCCTGTATGCAGGTGTTATTTATGCTACCTTGAAGTTTATTAATAATACTAAGATGTGATGAATTGCTGTCCTTGTACGGACAGCAACTTTTCATCAGTTTCCTGATAAAACCTTAACCCGAAAGAAAAAGCTTGATAATGCCCCATCTACATGTATGTTGGGGTTGAAGGTCAAGGCCATAGTCTAAAGACAAGACTGAAATTTGGGCAAACTTTTGTTTCTGGAAGTTATGTTTTGAATTAAATGTCAAAATTTTACCAGGTTTGTTTCGACCATGTCCCATGTGGGTTTGGTGACCCCAATTGATTTTGGGGTCACAAAATCAATAGTCGGTGCCACAGTAGCTATTAATTACTGATTTGAAGTTTCTGGGTGTAATATTTTGAACTCCATGTCAAACTTATACTAAAAAATGATATAAAAATAGCATTCTTCATAGTCTGCATGGTGTACAAACAAGGACATAACATTAGCTCTATTGGCCCTTTAACCGACATTCAAGGCCTAACAATAAAGAACCATGAAATAAGTATGGTATTAATAAACAGATTTATAAGTATGATATGCAGATATGGCTTGGAAGCCCACTATTGATTTTTGTTCAGTATATCTTGGGTTAGAAACTTGAGAGAGCCTGAAATGTAGAGACAATGTTGTGATCATAAAATAATTTCTCTAACTTTACCAAACTTGTCTCTGAATTTTTTTTTATACAAACATTAATATAATACAAAAAAAACTTTAAATGATTCTGTTATCAGAGATGAGTGCTTGTGTTGTTTATGCTTTACAGGGATTTATAATGTCCCAAATGATTTTAATGTCAATGGGTAATTAGAGCACATTAGCCGATATGTCTCACCTGTTTACTGTACATTAGAGCACATAAGCTGATATGTCTCACCTGTTTACTGTACATTGATTTTATAATGAATGTCTTGAAGGTAAAGGTAAAACTACAAGCATCACATTAACTTTACACTTTTTAAGATCCATGACAATGAGGTCAAGGTCATATAAATCCCATCAGACAGGCATGTACACCTTACAATCATGATCAATCATTCAATAAACCAAATATAGTAGATACTGCTACAAGTTTTTAAAAAGACAAAAACACAAACACATAACATTTACCAATTCAATGAACCATGAAAATGAGGTCAAGGTCAAACAAAACCTGTAAGACTGACACTTTTCATACACCAAATATAGAGGTGACTGCTTAAAGAATCTGGCAAATGACCTTATCATATAACTTTATTATAAACCTTGATCACCGAGCCATATAATAAGACCTCAGTAAGTTGAAACCTGTTTGTAGGACATGTATGTGTTGCAAGGAACCCATATACCAAATATATACTTATTTTATAGTGTGTTTTTCTATGTTGTGATGTTTTACTATTGTTTCAGAAAAGGGAGAAGGTTTGGTACCATTAAAACGTTTAATCCCACTGCAAATGTTTGCACCTGTCCCAAGTTGGGAATCTGATTTTCAGTATAGTTGTCGTTTGCTTATGTATTTCATGTGTTTTTCGTTTTTATATAGACCATTGTTTTTCCCGTTTAAATGGTTTTACATTACTAATTTTTGGGGCCCTAAATAGCTTGCTGTTCGATGTGAGCCAATTTTTAAGGCTCTGTGTTGAAGGCCGTACCTTGACCTATAATGGTTTACTTTTATTAATTGTTATTTGGATTGAGAGCTGTCTCATTGGCACTCATACCACATCTTTCAAGCAGTTAGGTTACCAATACATGAAAATGAGGTATTGGACAGATGGAAATTGCCGAACATAAATTATCTGCATACAAAGTATAAAGCATCCATGCTTTCTACCTTCTAAAATATAAAGCTTCATACAAATGCCACCACCGCATGATAGTACTACCTATGTCTCACAAACTAAGTGGAAAGTAAAATTTTAAAAAACTAAAAGATTTTTTTTATCATACAATCCCTGTCTGCAATATTTGGTGGACAAAGCAATTTATTAGTCGGGACCCGATCAATAATTATTTAAATTAGAATTAAGAGTCAAAGAACAGTGTCTAATTAGCTATAACAAGCTTCTCTAATTCAACACTGCTTACTTCTTTTCAATACACCTTGATACTGGCTTACAGTATGTGTTTTATTTGTAGACTGATCATCATATAAGATGTCCATACTGTACGGATTTATGATGCTTTGGCTTTAAATGACTTTTCTTGTGAAAAAAATCTCTCACAGATTAAGAGTAGGCAAATTAACAGCTTAAAATAACTCAAGCAACTTTACCCTCCCTAATGATTCCAACTGTAAGAATTTGAGCAACAAAGGGTGAACATTCAGTACAAAGTCTTCAAGTTAACAACATGTACAACAAAATGTGATCCAAAACTACCGGTATTTTATCTAATAATTTCAGAGAATATTTTTGTAAAATTTACAACAGATTTGTCATACATGTCCAACTTAGGCCGAGTGAGTTAATAGAATAATAACACATAAAAATATTCCTAGTTTTTATTGCTATAATCGTACCAGTCATATAACCAATCAAATATGTACATTATTTTTCACATTTGTACAGACATACACAAATTATCAAAAGTAACAATTTAAAAAATCAGCAAGAAAACAATGTATGCAAGTGGTAAAAAAATTTGGTTTATTGTGAAAATTAATTTGATCATGAGTACATAAATAATGATGGATATTGCCTTTTAAGGTGGTACCCAACACTTTAACTAAAATTAATTTGGCTCGTTTAATTTTCTTAAAATTTTGACAAAGTATTTACTTTGACCCTTTTACAATAACATAAAAATTTCAAAAAATTTGAACCAACCGTTTTATCAGAAAAATTACACTGGTTATATAGCAGTTTGACAAACACTTATTTTGATCATTGAGAAGCTTAATATTCCCTTAACAACACAATGTAATTAAAACGTTTAGCTGATTTTACACAGTTATCTCCCTGTAGTGTTAGGTACCACCTTAAGGCCACATACAAATACTTTTATTTCTTATAAAATTTCAGAGTGCAGTGAAATCTTTGTTTGAATATTAATTTAATAAAAGATACTAGATCTAAAATGTAATATAGAATACAAAGACATTAAGCAGTTTTTATTTATTTCATGTCAATAGAGGAAACTTACTTAAATATGCTCTCTCAATATTTTTTGGAAAATTACAATTACTTCCAAAATCAAATGCAGTGAGATAAAAAAACCAAAACAAAACAACAATAGTGTAGTACATGTATTTTAATTGTACAATTGAATCATCAAGTGAAAATGTAATATAAATTTAAAAGTTGATGTCTTTGTGTCAACTTGTAAATCTGGATACCAGTATATACTCTATCATCCCACACAAAACTAATACTTGTTTGTATGTTTCCCTTTGAAGTTCTAAGTAAATTGATCTACATTGACATTTTCAAAGAGGTTATATAAATAAATAGAACAATTCATTTCTTAGTCGTTTGAATAGCATTAGTGATTAAGCCAGTATCAATGGTTTCTAGCTGGAAAACACATATCATTTTTGACCTAACATTAAAGTGAAAATAACATATATGTATCACATGTTTGTTAAAATCTTCTAGCCTCACAAAATCTCCCTTTCCTATGACTAGATAATGTCCTACATCCATTACCCACAACAAAAACTTAGGAAAATTTGTTCATAATAAATAAATCTCATTTCACATATAAGTAGATCATTTAGATTTTGAGATCATTCAAAATATCTTAGTAATGTTGTGAAAACTTTAATGAACAGAGTTCTGACTATGATTGACCTTCAATATATCTATAGACATGACAGAGATAGGAGTTACAACAGTTATCCTAATGAAATAGTAATATCTTGAATACTGTGGTGTTCTATTTACACTGGTTATACATGTATATAAATAAAAGTGCTTTGCATCTGGTTATGTCCTTGAACATTCAGGGCAGTTATAATTACAATAAATAAACTTCAAAACAAATGTTATGGCTGTTCCATTCAAATATAGTTACCAGGAAAAACACTCTTAAAATGTGAAAACAACGTATACTGGCAAATCTATCTCATATATTCAATGCTAAAACACCCAACAATATTTGAGATTTTGAAGATTTGTTAAGCCCATACAAGACTTGGGGCAAACTTCAATAGAACCAAGACTTTGATAAATCTATGGGGTCATTTTTATCCTTCATTTTTGCATATCATTACCCAGATTATGATAGCTCTTGAAAAATAAAATCAAGAATAACCAATCAGCAGAATTAAAATAACCCTTTCTACCTTCTTTGTTTAAATATGTATGTGTCAATATTTTTTTTATTTTTTTTATCTAAATTGGACAGTTGCATAAAGTGTTCAGGTACTTCAGTTTTTAACTACAGGTGTAAGTTCTTTAATGGACACTAACCCGTGGATAAATGAATAGACAACTATCACAATATATCTTCTTCTTCACCAAGCAAGTGGTTGAGTTACATGGCTAACACACTGAATGTTCTATTGGACAACAATACATTTTACATTCTTTAACGAATAAACAAAGCACATAAAAAGGAATAAGAGATATAACCTAAAATATTGTGCAATACAACAGAACCACATCAGGTTCCAACTCCTCACAAAATAATGCAATACAAAAAGTTACAGTGCATGGTCTAAATAGCTTAACTTTGTACAGACACAACATTTGGCTGGATTAGACCAGTTTTACATGTGCATACTCTTATTTCTTTAAGACCACACGTTGAATGTTTAAACACAGTATAAAAAACCTGCACAGTGGAGCTATGAATACTTGACAACTAATTATAAATACAACATGGAAAGGAAGCATGGTACAAAAAACAGTTTCACTACTACAGAAAGCTAGCTAAAGCAGTTAGTTAAAAAAAAAAATCCATTATCCCAAGTTATCCATATTATAATATTTCACACTAAAAGTTGAAGATGAACAAGCAAGCATAATAAAAAAACTTTTAGTTAATCCCCCTTTACCCTTCATACTCTTAATTCATTGTAAACATTTCCAAATACAAATTTGTTATTTTCTAGCAAAAACAAGAATGTGTCCCCAGTACACAGATGCCCCACTTGCACTATCATTTTCTATGTTCATTGGACCGTGAAATTTTGGTCAAAACTCTTATTTGGCCTTAAAATTAGAAAGATCATATCATAAGGAACATGTGTAGTTTCAAGTTGATTGGACTTCAACTTCATTAAAAACTACCTTGACCAAAAACTTTAACCTGAAACGGGACAAACGAACGTACAGACCAGAAAACATAATGCCCGTCTACTATTGTAGGTGGGGCATAAAAATAATAAATTTTGAATTTTTGTTTCTCGATAAAGACCTCAAAGAATTCTTTTATTTTTGTTGCAAAGACATTTGTTTAAACAAGTATAGTTTATCTAGTAGTTATAAATATTCCAAACAGCGAGTGATATTCTGTATACATAAAATAAAAGTATAAATCAAATTCTTTTATGTGGATGTTTTGTTCTTATGAAGTTATTCTATACACATCTTTGAATATAACTTTTTGAATCTTGAAAAAATATAAATGTCAATCAGAAAAAATGTGGTAAAAATCTTATAAAGAATTTTTGTTTTTTGACAAATAAATTAAAGTGCTTTATTCCATCTATAACAATGGCCTAACTGACAGTTGCTTAGAAAAATACAATATAAAGTTATGACAGATGAACAGATGCAGCACAAAATGAGAGGGTGAAACCAGCAGTAAAATTGTGGTGCAAATAATTAAACATACCAGTTTCCTTTGATTTGGCCGTGAATAAGTTTTTTCGGCTTTCAAAATAATTTGGCAACTAAAATCTGTAGTAAGTTTAGAAAAGTGTCACATAGTATAAACTCCTGAAACTTAAACAGAAAGGTATGGATTTCAATGATAAAAATATTCTTTAATAAATACCCTGAGCACTTATATAATTATCCATTAACATTCAAAAGTGAAAAAGAGATGCACATACAAGTATTTTGAAGACAGAGATGTGACTAAACATTATGAAGTACATGTAGAACATAACAACATATATAAAATTGACAGAAAATGGTTACAAATAATCATATTTCTTCATATATATTTAACTTTACCAGACATGTCTTACATGTAAATCTGTTTGTTACAAATGATTTTGCATTCAAATATATCTTTTTGTGACAAATGATCAATAATGATTTGTAATGCATGTATATATATTTAAAACATTTGTAAATTGATTCGATGATTAATTTAAATTCAGTAACAATGTTTGAAAAATGTTCCTGAACATAATTCCCTAAAATAAGATAGCCATTTTAGCAATGACCAATGATGTCATTTGAATAAAGTATGACTAGTATAATGAATGGATTTGCAACTTTTCAAACTGGAATTATGACATGTACAAAATTGTATGATACATGTAAATGACATCCCACTATCAACATTTTGATTTTTTAGATTTTGAGATCATTCAAAGATTGCTAATGGTTTTTTGGTCTTAAGTCATCACAGATATAATGAGAAATTTCCTGTTTCAGAATGTTACATGTCTAATGATAAATTCAGCTTTTGTCAAACTTGGCCCGACAGCGCCAAACATGGAGATGACCACATCAATTGATCTTATTCACTTGAAAAAAATGTCTATATCACATCAGCTTTATTAGTATATTCTTTTGGTAAAATTTCAAAACTGATAGTATGTATGAAATCTTATACATGATATATTAATAGTTTACAACCCTTTGCAGACAAAAAGGTGATTTTTTTTAAGTCAAATGGTCAGAGGTCATGGTTACTACAGCTAAAAGAAGTAAAATTTAAAAGGAAATGAAAAAAACTTTTAGAAACAAAGATATTATTATATCATACAATCATGAGACATGTACATGCAATAATGTTCATACTGCACCAACAAATACTTCCAAATCTAGAAAATAGGAACTATCACATGACTTAAGATATTGAGGACATACTATGATACCTTGAAACAGTGGATAATTGTTTCTTCTACAATGTATAATAATATTAATTATCACATAAAAGATAAGTTAGAAAACTGAGACAATTATGTATCGTAACCAGAATTTCATTGATATACCAATATGATATGTATGAATGAATGACAAAAATGAAGTAAAAAATACAATTCAATCTAGTGACACTTTGGTGGTTTTTATGAAAAATATATGGCAATATAACATTATTTTATATCTGTGATGTGTCCAAATGAAATAAGGATTTAGCACATCTAAAAACAAATTTATAAGTAGAGCAGTTTATTGTTAATATGATAACCTTCTTAAATGTAATTTAAATGTGTATTAATTTTAACAGAAACATTATTTTCATTTTAAATATACTGTAATGTCTAATGATCATTTGTATCATACATTGTCATACTGGGAAAATGCAAATCTTTATTTTACTATTTATAAACATTTTTTCAATTTAAATAATAGTTTAATGTTATAAATGAAAATGACCAAAAAATGGTTCTAAAATACTCAAACACAGCTGCTGAGGTAACCAGTACAAGGCTAACACTTTAAATTCACAAATTCCTATAATGATTCCAAAAAGTACATCTAACACATGGTGTCGTCCTAACAACACACGTGACATACACACAAACATAGCCCATAAACTAATTACTCCTTTTGTTGCTGCATCCGCAAAGACTTTATCTGCAAAGAAATATGCCAACATGGCTGCCCTTGTTGCATGGCCTGATGGGAATGCATAGTGGTCTATTGACACTGTGGCAAACATGTCATTCTTGTTGTGTTGTGGTCGCTGTCTTTGAAAAAGAACCTTTATCAGTGCTACTATTATTAGATCTCCAAGAAGAACTAAAAAAGAAAATATATAATTCATTTAAAACATGTAATAAACAATTGTCAACATTGTAAATATATTATTACATACATTTGACATTAGTTATGAGTATGAGATATGAAAGATGCATCATCATATGTGTAAGGCCTGCTTTAGCTAAAGGCTGTAGAGATGAATTAAATACATTATTGTACATACCAGAATAGGGAATAATTTAATAGCTCTTAATATTTATATGTTTTTTATTAAATCATTTTTACAGATTTACTTTCACACTAAAGGTTTGGTCATGTTGGTAGTTTTCTTGAGTTACATATTTTTTTTACTTAAAAGATTTTATGAAATAATTATTCACTTTAGGTTCCATCTTTCAACCTTTCAGTTTATCATCATTGATTTTTCAAATAAGATGTCCAACTAAATTATTTGCCCGATTAATTCCCATACATGTATTTTGACCCAGAGTTGATTTAACTAAAGGTAGGGAAAATCATTTTTTAAAAGGTTATTGATGGTCTTCTCTCATCCAGCAGTAAAACCCTTGCTACAGTGTGGTGTCAGTTTGACTGTATAATTACACAGCCAAGTTTGTTGAAAGACTTTAATCTGACAGTTAGCTCTACATTGTATATATGCATGTGAAATAATTCTAACAAAAACTCTGTGAGCTGTCTTTAGACTATAAGCATATAAGAGGCCTGTTGCCATTGAACCTTTTGACAACATTAAATCATTTTTCTAATCTCAAATATGCCAAGTTATCTAACTGATATACAATGTTCTAGTCTGCCTGTTCATGTTGTTTGTATTCTGTCTCTATATTTTGAGATTAGATTATCACTGAATACATGTATATCTGAGTATTTGTAGATTTTAACCAGATGCTCCACAGGGCGCAGCTTTACACGACCGCAGAGGTTGAACCCTGAACGGTTGGGGCAAGTATGGACACAACATTCAAGCTGGATTCAGCTCTAAATTTGGATTGTGATTAAATAGTTGACACAGCATAGGTTTCGGACACAGAATGAATGTGGTCTAATGAACTTAAAATATTTTTTTTGCCTTTGAGCAATTCACTATGCTGTTGAATATTAATCCTCTTTAAAAAATTTTGAAGAAATTTTCTTTTTATTTATGAAATCTGAAATGGGAAAAATTTACCCCCCCCCCCTTTTTTTCACATCCCCAGGGCTCACGCTACCAGGCGACTTGGGCGCGAAGAAGTCGCCTTCCCGATCATCACTTCGCTTTCCCCGACCCCCAAAAGCGAAAACAAGTCGCCCTGTTCTTGACGATAGTCGCTTTCAGTCGCTTCCGTCATCAGACATTTTCAATTTTTACCAAGTTAATGAAACATCAATTTTTTATTGAAAATTAAAGAAATTCAGACATAAACGATTCATTATCTTTAGAAAAGAGGTTGAAGCATTGTCTTCGCAGTGTGTAGCAGGTTATTTGATAAAAATACAACTTTTTATCACTTCGTGCATTTCCGCAAGTTCAATCACAGGGGCTTGTTACAATTGCCGGGTTTACTATCCATACGAACCCCTAAAAAAACACAAGGGAGGAAGCTCATTTGCGACAATGCTTCAAATTATTGTTGTAAATTTATAAGACTTTCACTTACTTTGTGACCTGAATAAATCTGTTTCCACTTGAATTATCTCTTCAATGATATATATTTATTACCTTAAGTAACCTCTATAACTATTGTAATCCTTAAAACAAACTTGACATTTCTGAAATAGAACGAATCGAGGCCCTATATTTGAAAATGAAAGTACTAAAGCGACACCTAATGGAAAATATATTTTTGGCACTCTCGGATGTTAACCACGATACGGAGACGAAAGGCAGTGTGTACCTAATAATTCCCGCCAATTTTTACATTATTGAAATCTAAAATACCGTAGACTTCCGAAAAACATAACATTTATGGTAAACAACCGAGAGTGCCGAAAATATATTTTCCGATAGGTGTCGCTTTAGTACTTTCATTTTCAAATGTAGGGCCTCGATTCGTTCTATTTCAGAAATGTCAAGTTTGTTTTAAGGATTACAATAGTTATAGAGGTTACTTAAGGTAATAAATATATATCATTGAAGAGATAATTCAAGTGGAAACAGATTTATTCAGGTCACAATGTAAGTGAAAGTCTTATAAAAAATTTACAACAATAATTTGAAGCATTGTCGCAAATGAGCTTCCTCCCTTGTGTTTTTTTAGGGGTTCGTATGGATAGTAAACCCGGCAATTGTAACAAGCCCCTGTTCTTGCATTCGTCCGCCATTGACCGATTTCTAAACTCCGGATCTCAACCGGACCAGCTATGACCGAAATCCGTACTTTTACAATAATTACTACTGATGGAACAGCTGACAGAAGAATATTGATCCCAAAGGGAAAAATTACGCATTCCACACGCATTAAGAGACTTTTGGTGACATCTAATTGATTGGTGTATATAATTCCCTATATTTTTTATGGATTGTTTCAAACTTGATTAAAGTTGCTCAACTCTGAGACTATTATACTAATATATCAATATATTATGGCCCAGCTTAATAACTTTTATATTTTTTTTATGAGAAACACTGAATGTCATACACAAGATAATTTTTAATTAAATTGTAATTGATATATTATAATTTCTTTACATTTTTTAAAATAATTTTTTTTTTAGTGCTAGATATTTAGTTGGTAGTTTCTCACAAGAACCTTAGTAAAACTTAAACAACTTTTAATTTCAAATGTTACTTTAATTGTAATTTTTTTACACAGATATGAATTGAACAATATAAAAAGAACATTATTTACATATGGCCCTTTATACTATTGTAAAATCCAAACATTGTATCACACCGCGCGAATGAGCACTTCTCTTTCAAATCTCACCACTTCTCCCTATCAGTTTCAAAAAAAGAAGTCACTTCTCCCTATAATTCTGATGTAGTGTGAGCCCTGCATCCCCCTTTTCCTTTTTCCAAAACTGATCTCAATTCAAATTTCTAATGGAGTTTGCAACAATAACTACTCATTTAAATACATCATAAAATATTAAAATGTAACAAAAGGTGCTTGTTATCACTGAATGGTAAAGATTGTTTTAATTTATCAGTTGGTAGTAAAAGTGAATATACATTTTACATTGTATATTGTATAAAACAATAATTTAAGTTGATTCAACTACTATTCTGGACAAAGAAAGATAACTCCAATCAATTGAAAATTTCTTCCTATTGCACAATATTGTGCAATTAGATATTTCTTGCTATTGCGCAATACTGTGCAATTGAAAATAATTGCTATTGCACAATACTGTGCAATTGAAGATTTCTTGCTATTGCGCAATACTGTGCAATTGAACATTTCTTGCTATTGCACAATACTGTGCAATTGAAGATTTCTTGCTATTGCTGAATACTGTGCAATTAAAAATTTCTTGCTACATGTATTGCACAATACTTAATATAATAATTTTGGATCCTCATTTGAACCAACTTGAAAACTGGGCACATAATCAAAAATCTAAGTACATTTTTAGATTCAGCATATCAAAGAACCCCAAGCATTCAACTTTTGTTAAAATCAAACTAAGTTTAATTTTGGACCCTTTGGTCCTTAATGTAGACCAATTTGAAAACAGGACCAAAAATTAAGAATCTACATACACAGTTAGATTCAGCATATATCAAAGAACCCCAATTATTCAATTTTTGATGAAATCAAACAAAGTTCAATTTTGGACCCTTTGGGCCCCTTATTCCTAAACTGTTGGGACCAACACTCCCAAAATCAAACCCAATCTTCCTTTAGTGGTCATAAACCTTGTGTTAAAATTTCATTGATTTCTATTAACTTATACTAAAGTTATTGTGGGAAAGCCAAGATTAATGCTTTTTGGGGCCCTTCTATGGCCCCTAATTCCTAAACTGTTTGAACGAAAACTCCCAAAATCAATCCCAACCTTCCTTCTGTGGTCATTAACCTTGTGTCAAAATTTCATAGATTTCTATTTACTTAAACTAAAGTTAGTGCGAAAACCAAGAAAATGCATATTTGGGCCCTTTTTGGCCCTCATTCCTAAAATATTGGGACCAAAACTCCCAAAATCAATCCCAACCTTCCTTTTGTGGTCATAAACCTTGTGTTAAAATTTCATAGATTTCTATTCACTTTTACTAAAGTAAGAGTGCGAAAACTAAAAGAATTCGGACGACGACGACGCCAACGTGATACCAATATACGACCCAAAAAATTTTCAATTTTTGCGGTCGTATAAAAACTCAAAAAAGACATGTTCACAATCATGTACATTGTGTACATGTATATACATGTACCACAGTTTAGTTTTGAAACAACAGCCAAGAGATGCTGGAATAAACATGTGAATTATAGATTATAATTAAATGCATTAATCCCAGAATAAACAAAAAAACAAAAGCATAAGATTTACCAGCACTCTTCATTAATTTGAAATTTGCCAGAAAATATGAAAACTTCTGAAGATGTGGTTACATTTTTAAAATGTCTTATGAGGCATGTTAGGACATTTCTAATGATATCATACATGTATGTATGTGCACGGAGTTATATCAATAATACCATGTACATTTGTACATGATGTATACCAGCTTTGTTAAATGCTAGATTATTTTTTACATGTACATTTTGTACCTCTGTTTGCAAGAGTATTTTTTATTCAAAGAAAGTCTGATATTGATGAAGGAATCATCTGAAAAGGCTATTTAGACTCCAAGCTATTACCTGTCATGACTGTCTTTAGAAGGAATGAAAACCTGTCTACCGTTAAATCTTTATGTTCTACAAGCTTTGGCCAAAAACAATGCATAATAATTATATGGGGCCTACATGTATTTCTCCTTATTAATTGTGTCCATCCTTTATGAATGTCAGTGCCAATCGTGATAATTACAAGAATTCAAAATTTACGAGATTATTAATCTCATGAAACGTTGTCCAGGAGATTTTTGAATTATATTTTTTTTTAATTTCATTTATTAGTTTCTTTTTTCCTGGACATTTAATCTTGCTAGATGGTGTGAGCATATTAATGGCTTTTTACTTTGTGTTTAAGTGTGTATTCAACATTCAACGGAGGAAAATACTATGTAGCAAACACAGAGTAAAGTGTGAAGGGAGATAATTCTTGTATTGACATAAGTACCTATCAATAGATTAACTGCAATTTCAAAGTGTTCTGGTATGTGCGTTGTTACTAAGACTGCTATGGTACCGAATATCCAAGGAATACCATGACATGATATTTCTAGAGCCTTCATCAAGGGTCTTAAATTCCCTAGGGGTCGATTTGCATCGGCACATAAACCACAGTGATGTGTCAACTCATCATCAAGCGTAGTGACTGTTTTCATAAACGAATCAATCGCTTTCTTCAACTTTTCTTCTGGGTTAACTTCTCTTCTAGATGCATTACCACGCCTTTTACGTCTCTGTATCGCTGACATGCTTCTTGGTGTGAAAATTCATTCGTTTGTAAACTTTAAATGGTGCCAGCTCAGGTAAAACGCGGTTTCCGGGGAATCCCTGTATGAGGCATTATGGGTAGTTCTATCTATAAATAGACTTCTTTTTTAGTTACCATAGCTATTTCAAAACTTCTATCTTACATTTTCTTATTCAAAAATAATTTACCGGCAATACGAAATTACTAGATATGACTAACCACCCCTTTATTTATAATAATAAACTAAATTAAATCCTCTTAAAGGAATTCCTTTTGTGACGTCATAATAAAACCCAAAGAATTTCGGGAGCGGCAAATACGAATGGTATTATTTTGCGGATAAAAGTGAATGAGACAAGTCCGCATTTTTTCTTTTACCGCACGGAACCGATGGAAGGCAGAGAGATGGGGAATCGGTCATCGGCTTGGTTGAACGAGACTGCAATTGGAATCAACAATTTGAAAGAAGTCCACCAAAAAATTAGAGTTCTTAATCTGAACGCAAGAATTGAAAAACAGCCTACAGTGGTGGATGAGACTTCACAGTCCGTTCTTAAATATAGAACTCCCAATTTCAGGTTAGTCTTTACCTTGAAAAAAACTAAATGAAGTGCATTTAAAAAAGAGAAATGACAGTATGTTCGAAGTTCAGTTTTTTATGAAAAAAAATAATCTTTTATTATTTCAGCTTCCCGATATTTTAGAGATATAGCACAGTCACTAATATGTTCTTACTTCAAATTTAAGCTTGCTGTTGTATGGACGATAAGCTAAAGTATATTCGTCCCCAACTTACGAAAATAATGCAAAATTACAACATCTCATTGTGTTTTAGTTAAGGATAGAAATATTAGATTGTGTTCATCGTGGCTTTTTGTCCGCTTGTATGACACTTGGGATCCGCCTTTATTTCTCGAATTTCAATATGAAAATGACGCCAAATTCAAGTACCGTACAGTTCTATTCATCAAAATGTTCAAAGTAACCCAAATGATGGTACAAGTCCAGTTGTTTTTGAATGTATCCCCTTGGTTTTTTTTTAATATTTTGATTGAAATATTCCTGTATCCCAGCAAAAGACCTCACCGCAGACTTTGTTTTAAACAGTTTTTGTAAAAATAACCTATTTTGTATATCAGTGAAGTTTTCAACCCCACCGCTTGAAATTCTTGGTGAAAAATTAGAAAAAAAGGCATAATTTCGAGAATAATCAAACCGTGTCACCGCCTCAAGTATTTTTTTCGAATTATATGTTTCACTTTATCTATATTTTGCATGTACTATCAGAGGTACATAAAGTACTAGTAACACTCTTTTTGAGAAACGTTTAAAGCTATTATTTTCCGTATAAATGTAACCAACCAACATATTTGTATTTAGGGTGAGTGCTACTATTGAATTAGCCCCGATGACTGAGCAGCAGAAATGGAAAGTTGGTTGGATACAGGCCTGTACAGATATGATGTTTCACAACACATATGGAGATGAGGGATAGTAAGTAATCACAGACTTTACACAAACAACCACACTATACATAAAAGAATTTAATGAGAAAACTAATAAAGTATATAAGTAAAATCTAGCAGCTTTTCATACGTTTTGTTAAACTCTTACTTATCAGTGTTTTAACGTTGTCATGGAGAGCACGTACAATCAGGGAACAATAGTTTTTACATCACGTGAGGTTTTCGTGCCAGCAATTTGCTTTCTATACGATCTTTAGGAGCTAAATTAGCATTTTATTTTTTTTATTTATTTTACTTCAAATATTTTTTGTATATCCAAATTGAGGAATGAAATCGAACTATGTTTATATTTTTCCCTTATTTTTTTTATTAAATAGATTTCATCGGTCACACCAAAAGATAGAAAAACAAGCAAAGTTGTAATCAAAATAAATTAGGAGAACACGAAATGGTTTTTCAATTTGGAAATACAAAATGAAAAATTGAGACAAACTGGGTTTGAACTATCAATCTAAATATAGTCAGGTAACATGTTAAAATGTAAATTTTTCAGACAAGTGTACTTCGATGAAGGATTTAATCGTGTTTTTATTTATTTTAGCACAAGTTGGGAATTTCCAGAGCTGACAAGTGGTCAACAATCAATGATCAGCGATTGTGATGGACATCATTACCCATGGTACGGTTCAAGAAACGAAACTGTTGTTTTTGAAGGACCTTGCAAAATGTACCAATCTGCAACCATCGCCATGAACGATAACTTTCATCCCCACGTGACTTGGAGAAACCCATCTAATCGTAACCAAGCTGAACCTAATCTTACTCATATCATCCGAGACCAGAGTTTTTATGTATGGTTAGTTGCATGGAACATGACAACTCAAAATGCATATATTTTGAAAACCGTTCGCTGGAATATGAAACTGGAAATTAATGTTGATCCAAAGAAAGCTCTCGGATCAAGAGCCAAACTTGTCACTTCTGTAGTTCCAAAACAGCCTACTGTTTTAGAAAACAATATTCCGATTCCTAGATGTTCTCTTATGCCACCAAATGCCAATAGTGCTCAGATGCTGGTATGGAGACCTCGTTTGGGGGAAGCCCAATGCATTATACCTCCTGTCTGGAAGAAAGAGGTTCCAGTAGAAGAGCAAGTTGTTCGTTTTGACAGCAAGCTTTGTAAACTTTAATTAGCATTTCATATAGCTTTAATTCTGTGATAAATTTTATACATGTTTTATTTTAATATTTATATAGCATTTTGTATTTTTTTATGGAAAGTGCAATATTCAGTGTCATTATTAAATTTATTTGTTACATATCAGTGTTTGTATTTTTATACAGAATTATGACATTTTCAAACTCTGAAACATTATCAAGTTGAAAGTTGTTTTATGCAGCCAAAATGTTCTTGAGATTTTGAGGCGAGCATTTTTTGTATTCATTTAATGACGAACGAATTTGTGTTGGCACACACACAAACACACAAACATTCTATGGGCTACACTTGATTGATTTGTCTATCTGAAATACAATTTGATTTTTAAATTCAAATAATTTCTAGTCACAAAGTATACGCACGCAATGTTTGTGGATTATTTTCAATCACTGCCTCTTCTTTGTCCGGTCCTTTGACTTGTCCGGCAGCCTACACTCGATGATATTGACACTTGTTGGTCGAGCAGTAACACAACATGATAGTTCGCTCAAATTATTTATATATATCCACTTTAATTATTGATTTTAAAACAAGATTTTTCGGTCAAACTTGTGGTTAAAAAACGGATGTTTCTTCGAGGAAGAGATGAAGTAAGGAACTTATAAAACTATTCAATTATGGTTTTTGATACAAACTCTGTTATGGAAATTGCTAACCACAGACTATTCAACCCTGTGACAACTTTTTCCAAAGATAGCCGGGTCGTCAAGATGATTGACTACTAGTATACATTTTTCTAAAGTAGTACCGTTTTTTTCTTCAGTAAAACACGACCGGCTTCAGAAATATGATGATGAGGTTTAGTCAAACAACGATGCCAATCAGATGTGTATTTTAAAAAAATCCAAAGATCTTATCTAAATTCTTTAATCACAATCTTTACAATTTTGCAGTATTATCAAAGCTATTGATTCTTCTACGCGTTAGCACTTCTTTTCCTGATGATTAATTGAAATATCGAGTATATCTTCTCATTAGAGCACTTCATACAAAGGTACCTTCTACCTTCTGTGAAATTGTGACCATCGGGAATTAACGGACCGATATGATGTGTATAAACTCACTCACTAGCGACACTTGTCAGTCTGCGGTCTTAGATCATTAGATATCAGAATAGTTGTTTGATGAGTAATTTTGGGTCAAA
Organism: Mytilus galloprovincialis; assembly: GCF_965363235.1. Classification (NCBI taxonomy): domain Eukaryota; kingdom Metazoa; phylum Mollusca; class Bivalvia; order Mytilida; family Mytilidae; genus Mytilus; species Mytilus galloprovincialis. Next base: position 70,800,517 of record NC_134839.1, read on the forward strand.
CCTGTACTTTTTGTTACTCATTGAGGGTGGTGCAGACATTACAAGAGACGATAACCCTGTCAACGCACCTGGTTTGGCTCTTAATATGAAAAAAGAATATGTGGTATGATTGCCAATGAGACAACTCCCACAAGAGACCAAAATGACATAGAAATTAACAACTATAGGTCACCATACGGCCTTCAACAATGAGCAAAATCCATACCGCATAGTCAGCTATAAAAGGCCCCGAAATGACAATGTACAACAATTCAAACGAGAAAACTAACGGTCCTCTTTTGTTTTCATTTATTTGTCAATTAGTAACTGTCTGATAAAAGATTTGTGTTTAACCATGGAAGTAATATTCAATATTACTTCCATGGTTTAACCTACACTTGATCATAAAGTATGAAATCATCGAAAATGTATTTCATTGAGAACAAACTGTGTCTCTATTTGGATTTGTTTCTTTACTGTTGCCAGTGAATCTTGAAAGCACCCATCCAATCAAACAACACTTGATAGAGTCTTACCACAGTACGTGAACATTAAATTTGACTATGTCTTTGTACTTTTATCCATATAAACGAATCGTGAACAAATCCGGGGTAAACACTTTATACTAATTTCACAAGAGAGTCTTCATACCACAATTGATAGCATTTACGGAATTACCTTTCTTTTCCCGTTGGTAAAATTTATGTTATAGCGATGATCATGTTTAGTTTGTTCTTCTCGGCTGGGCTTGGTATCTTTGTCCTGCATTACAGCATCTACTTTGATTCTAATGAATGTATTAACATTTTTATTAATGAAAAACAATTTAATCAAGGAGTTCGATATAAAAAGATCAAACCTTTTACTTTACCGCCAACATAGGGACAAAACTATATAGTTTATTATATATATTCCTACAAGTATGAATTCATTATGCTGGAGATTATAATCATCTATGTATGGATATTAAAAATTATGTAACTCACTCGGTTTTATATGCTAATGTTGCTCACATAAGCTACCAGGTAAAGAGTGTTTTTTTTTAAACTTTCTTATTAGCTATACATATTGTAACATCTTTGGCTGAATCATTTCACCTTTCACCTTTTGGTTTGGAATTGACTAATTGATCAATCTAATTAAAATATCGATCTCTGATTACGTTATACTACATATGAGATCTAACAACTATCAATATGAGGTTTCACTTTTGTGAACTTTTATTGCGTAATATTTGACCCCAGAAAGTATTTATATTGACCAATCAAAACCGTCCTAATAAAAACGACATAAGAATCTGTTAAAGATGGCGACGCAGGATAGAAGGCGATTTCGAAAACGCATTATTAGAAAATTTGCATCAGTACACAGTTCTAGGGCTAAATTGTGAGCAAACACAAAGTTTGCAAAGTATTTTGGGGCACAAAGATTGAATGGTCACCACGGTCATGCTGCCAACGGGCTATGGAAAGAGGTTACTTTACAGATCCGGCTACCTGTTGTTGTCAGGGTCACATGGTCAGAAGTCTGTAACTTGTAAGGAAGTTCAGCGGATAATTCAGTAAACAAATCTCCTATTGACTTTTGAATAAGATTTATGCCTGATGTATCTAGGGGAATTAGAAGCTTTCATATATCATTCAGTGGCGGATCCAGATTTTTTCTTATAAAAGGGGGATCGCCGCGATATAGCCTTTTTGTGTTAATGCGGCGTAAAGCAACCAACAATCAATCAATCTTAAAAAGGGTAAGGGCACTGACTGACCTGAAAGGCTCCAGTCATCAGGTCATGCTTCACTGATTCCCTATATACAACCACAGTTTTCCCATGAAAAAGGAGGGCAGGGGGGATACACCCATGTCATTCATAAAAGAAAAAATGTAGCCCTTTATTTTTCAACAATTAAAACATATGATAGGATCTTGTCTATTTTTACTCTAGTTTTGATCCATTTATCAAAAAATAATTATTATAAAATTATATCAATCAGAAAGGTAGATTGATTAACAAATATGATTTTATGCTAAATGGTGTAAAACTAGAGTGTGTTAATACATATAAATATTTGCAGTCTCACTAATTAGCGACAACAAGAATTTTAGCGACAACAAGCGACAAGAAGCGACAACAAGAATTATTTTAGCGACAACAAGCGACAAGAAACTATTTAGCGACAAGAAAACATATTTTTTTTAATTAAAATTAATTATTGCAATAAATATTAAAAGAATGTGCAAAAGAAAATAATTTTAGCGACAAGAAAGTTAAAATTGATAGAAAAAAAATATTTTATCATCTATTATGTATTTATAACAGCCAGTATTACGTTTAATTATTGTGTTATGAAATTACTTTTCCTTTTTTTTTAGAACATATTATTTATCTTATAATTTGTTTTTAAAAATCTTTTCGTGCAATATGTATTAAGCTCGCAAAATGAATTATTTGTGCATCATTGTCCTGAAAATATTGACACAAATTGTGAAATAAAAAGAACTGAAATCAAACAAGAGGAAAAGAAAATTGAAATGTGAATGTTTTCATCTTTTTATTTGCTTAATTATTGCCTCATTAAACGATATTTATCATGTTTATGCATATTGATTAAAGATGAAAGGAAATTAATGACAATCTTGAGTTTTCAACAGGTGTTCACATTTACAATGATTGTATATATTCTGGCGCGTGTAATTGTATAGTCTGACGCGTGTACAAAGTTGAAAGTGTTAATTGGATGTTATTGTAGCAATAAAACAGGAGACACACGCCTCGTTAATCTCATTTGATTTTCCACATTGTGTGTACTGTTATTACCTTAGGGTGAAGCCACATCTAATGTTGTTCGGAACTTCCTATCAAGAACAATGAATTATACTGTTAAAAAGGAAATTATATTTCATGTTTTTGTTTCAATAAATCCTTCAAAGGAAAGTTGACCTTTTTTTTTTGTTTTTGTTTCAATTTTATAGAGTGTTAATAATGAAAAAAATCCTTTCAACAAACAAAATATTGCTGATGATATGCAAACTGTTATTAACATGAATTCTGCCAAGCATCCTTTTTTGAAAGAAATTGTTCAGACCACAGGCAAACCACCAAGTGTTATCTGTTACACAGATTTCCAAATGAAGCATTTTGCCAGTGCTTGTAAATCATCAATAATTGGTGTTGACAGAACATTCAATTTGGGCGCCTGCTTTGTCACAACAACTGTTTTCCAGGAAAACAAACTTAAACGCAAAGGGAAAAACACAAACCCAATAATAATGGGACCAATTTATTTGCATTCGGGTGGTGCTTGCCACACCTACCAACGTTTTTTTACTCATATTGCCTCAGTGCTTGACACAACAATAAGTGATACCTTGCTTAGTTATAGGCTTAGCAATCTTGTGATTGGTTCAGATGAGGAAAAGGCTTTAGTAAAAGCTATCAAAGACAGTTTTCCAACATCTGAACTCACATTGTGCACAAGGCACTTGAGTGGAAATGTTACAAGGCATTTGAGAACAAAGGTTGGCGTAAATGACAAGAACGCAAAACAAATTTTATCAGACTTATTTGGGGATAACGGTCTGATAGAAGCAGATACGACGGTAGATTTTTCCACTAAGGTTACTGATATTGAAAGAAATATGAAGACCTCGTTGGTCCATATCTTACGCAAAAAGTTATTCCTACTATAAGGGATTACGTGTACAATGCTCGAAAAACAGAGTCGAGAATTCCATTGCAATGGAAAAACAATAATTGTGAATCAATCACATCTTGAAACTAAATCAAGATTGGAAGACTGAGAAACTTCGAGAGTTAATTAATAAAATTCACAAAGAAATAAAATTGCAAGAAAGTCTTGTCAATGGCGCACTTTATGGACATGGAGACTTTGAGCTAAGCTCCTCAGTAAGCCATTTCCAATGCACAAAAGCTCTATGGCAGATTAAATCGGAAAAAGAAAAGGCTTTTGCATTGCAAAAATTCTTGACTCATGGGAGAAAGTTAAACGCAATCCCAGAGTCCACCACTTCAACAGATGGTGGGCTGACAATCCCCAAAACAAGTGCATGTGCACGTAAACCTTGCCAACGGAAACGTATTAAAAATGCTAAAACTTCAACTTCAAAAAGGGCAAAAATACAGTGAACCTTAGTGGTAAAAATCTACTGTTTATCAAAATGGGACCACCATGTACAAAATGTATAAATATTATGTTAGATAGGAATGTACATATTACGAATTGACATAACAAGAGTACACTTAGAGCATAGTATTAAGCAAATGAATCAAAATATTATATTCCATTATGCCCGCTCCATATATATCTCCATTCGTTTATTCATACTTTGACTTTGATGAAAACAGATACATACATTATCTTATACATATACTTCATATTTAAAAATAAAAAAAAGAAGCTCAATCTCTTTCTTCTTCACAAATATTTAATTTCTTCATCTACCAATATACTAATATAAACTTCACAATCTCTTTCTTCCTCACAAATGTTTCCTTTCTTCGTCTATCTATATAATAAAACATTTTAATTAGACATATCTGCTCATATATTTAAAAAAAAAACATTAAATACAAATTTCTTTATATCTAATAAAAAAAAAAATGTTTTCTTGTCGCTAAATAGTCTTCTTGTCGCTTGTTGTCGCTAAAATAATTCTTGTTGTCGCTTCTTGTCGCTTGTTGTCGCTTCTTGACGCTTGTTGTCGCTAATTAGTGAGACCCAATATTTGGGTATATATTTTTGTGCATCTGGCTCCTTTACAGTAGCCCAGGTGAGGATGAATTGTATAAAAAGGCACTAAAAGCCTATTTGAAGTTATCTAAAGATTTTTTTATCCTTGCATCCTTCAGTCAAAACATGAATGTTTTTGATCATACCATCAAACCAATCTTACTATACAGCTGTGAGATATGGGGTGCCTTCAATCCTATGTCGTCTAAATATAGAAATGGAATTTTTTCATTTGACCATATTTATTCTAAATTACCTGCTGAAAAACTTCATACTAAATTCTGTAAATTTATTCTTGGAGCTCCAAAAAAAAAAGCACCAATTTTGCTGTATTGACTGAGTTGGGAAGACTACCAATATATTTTAACATGATTAAAGCAATGACTAAATACTATTACAGACTAGAAAAGTCAGACACTAACTTTCCATTGTTATATAATGCATTTATAGAATCAAAGAAATTGTATGAGTCAAAGAAACCATCGTGGTATATGTCATCTGAAAAACTTCTTTCACTGATTAATAATTATCAAATATCCTCAGACACGGCTAAACCAATTGACAACAGAAAACTAAGAATTGCCATGTTAAAAGATTGGGAAAAAAATCTCAAAACTCACTCAGAAGGAAAACTTTGCACACATGTTACCTTTAAAGCAAATTTTGGTTGTGAAAAATGTCTTAATATTGTTAAAAAATTTGAAGATAGACGGAGTCTAACAAGATTTCGCATATCTGCTCACCATTTACTTATAGAGAGAGGTAGATATAGTAATACTCCCCGACACAATAGAATATGTAAGAGATGTTGTAGTAATGAGGTTGAAGATGAAACACATTTTCTTTTTAACTGTGATAGTTTATCAGATCAAAGGAAAGACATGATAACAATGATAAATAATTGCTGCAAGAATTTTCAAAATCTTGACCCTAACCAAAAACTGATATGGTTAATGAATAATGAAGATGAGAATTTATTATCAGAATTATGCATGTTCATTAAGAAATATGAAAAGTTTTAATGGGATTTATCTCCCTCTACTACTTGTAATTTGAACTTTATATTTTCTCCATAGTGAGTTCTAGAGCACCGTCCCTTGATGAATATTGTCCAGTAGCAATGTCAACCCTTGCTGCTGTGCATTAGTCATGAGGAGAATCACTATTGGAGTAATATCATGTATCTGTAGCTAGTTCTGAAGGATCTCCCCTTGATGACCTTTGCATTGTTGTGATGTAAAAGTCCCTCACTACTGTGCACTGGTCATGAGGAGAACTACTGCAGATTGAGATACTATATTCCCGGTTCTATTTTTACTATTTTTTAGTTTCCATATTTTAAAATAAACTTAATATCATATCCTTTTAATATTAAATCGGCCTCGTTACACTCAATGTCTCTTACCATAATTATATCCTACATTGCTCATATTATCAATTTATTATTTGTGTATTACTTATTGTGTATTTCACTAATGTTTATATAATCATTGTATTATGATGTTTTTGTATCTTGCCTGACAAGGGCCCATGATTGGTAAAATAAAATAATGTCTAATAATGTCTAATGTCTAATGTACTGGACTACATTATTGTCGAGCCCTCGACTTTAGTCAAAAAAGCGAGACTACATTCAGTTGTGGCTGTGTTTTTTGGCGGCGGGGGCGTCCACAAATATTCACTCTGTGGTTAAAGTTTTGAAATTTTATTAACTTTCTTAAGCTATAATGGATTTCTACCAAACTTGGATAGAAGCTTGTTGATCATAAGATAGTATCCAGAAGTAAATTTGGTAAAAATATAGTCCATTTTTTCCATATTTTACTTTTAAATGGACTAAGTATTTCTTCCAGTTAACATTACATACATGTACAGTCATGACAGTCTTTAGTTAAAGTTTTTTAAAACATTTATAAGATTCATTAACTATCCTTCATTTTTACCAAACTTGGACAGAAGCTTCTTACAATCAAAAGATTGTATCAAGAGGAATATTTTTATTGATTTTTTCCCTCATTCTTGATGAGTCTGCGATTTACAGCAAAAGTAGGCGAGACACTGGGTTCCATAGAACCCTTACAAACTTTTACTGAAACCTCTCCTCATAAGGGGCGTTCCCTGATGACTTATATTTATTCACTGAATTTATCCCTGATCGAACTAGCTATACTACATGTATAGGGGATCTAGAACTATTCATTAGGGGCCTGCTGACTGAACTATTGGGGTTGGGGCTCAAGTCATGCTTCAGTGATTCCCTACATAATCAACCAAATTTTTCTCATTAAAAAGGGGGGGCAGCCTATGTGGTACAGACACTAGGACAAATGCTACATTTGTAGTTTGTGGTCCATTAGTATCTTTGGTTGAAGTCCAAGTTTCCAAATTCCAGTCTGTACCTACATAAATGATTAAGTTGCCATTCAAAGGTAAATTCTCTTAAAATTTAAATGTAGAGTAAGGTTGACATTTTATAATTTTAGGAAGGAAACAAGATGTTTCAGCCATGCAGCCAGTTGAGCCTTGGTCGTTTCCACCATGTACCACCTCTGCCATGTACATATGTAATAAAAGTAGTTTTAGTCATACTAAAAGATTTTGTTGTATATACTATTACTAGCATCTATTTACCTTTATACATGTTATAACTTAAACATAACTTTAAAGTTGCAATTCGTCACACTTACTTTACTAGAAAAATATGATTGCCAATGAGACAACTCTCCACAAGAGCTAAAATTACATAGAAGTTATAATCTATAGTTACAAATATAAAATAGAAGATGTGATATGATTGCCAATGAGACAACTATCCCCAAAAGACCAAAATGACACAGACATTATCAACTATAGGTCACCATATGGCCTTCAACAATGAGCAAAGCCCATACCGCATAGTCAGCTATAAAAGGCCCCGATAAGACAATGTAAAACAATTCAAACAAGAAAACTAACGGCCTTATTTAGGTAAAAAAAATCATTTGAAAGCCTAATGAAATTATGAAACACTTTTTAATCTATAATGAGGATACATGTATATATGCCATGATTTCTCATGAACTTTTCAGATCTTTATATATTTTTTTGAGAAAACAATATCATAGGTAACAAGAACTACCTTTAAAAAAGATATCCGACGTATTTAAATTTGAGTATATGTTTAAAACTATCATTTTGATAACCTTCAGAAGCACAATGTCTTAATGATGCAGGACCTCTTTAATAAAATCTCCATCTGAATGTAACTACAAGAAATTCTTTACTAAGTCTGGTTATATTAAGGCAATAATATATAAGAATATTGTGCTGACACCTAAAAACTTTATTTGTCAAAAAAAACCCAGTGCAAATAACAAGAAACAAATATACATTTACTACTGTTTGCATTAAACTTAATTCAATGACATGGTTAACAAAGCTAGAAACTATTGGTAGTATAAGTAGTATCTTTCTGTTTACATTCACCAAAACCCGGCGGAAATCTCACATGCCTAGGTGGGTTCATGTACGTTCGTACAACACAGTTTACATTAAAAATTATATAATTGTCCCGAATAAACAGCTGTCATGGATGCAAAGAGCTATTGGAGAAACAATTATTTTAATAAAAATATAAATCTTTGTAAGATCTAGTTCAAATATTTATAGTTTTTCACTTGCTTTCCATCACGATATAATTTTCAAGACGTTTTTTCAAACACAACCAAATCACCCACCATGACAGCATTTTGTCCAATCACAGAAAGGATTTTCGAGCATGCGTATTCTGTTGCCATAGTTAAGTGTCCTTAAGTTCAAAGTGCACAAACCAAAACTATACCGACTACGTCGGAAAAACCTAATACCATAAACAGCTTATCTTACAACTTGTTATGTTGTGGTCAGAAATTTATGTCTGTCATACAAAGTCAACAATATAAATTACAAATTTTGGGATGATAATCAGCTTTTCAACAAATTATTTATGGACATTTACACATATAAAATAAATGTAACACAATTATATGGGATTAATGAAGACAAATCATAAAGTTGTTTAATTTCAGAATAGTGTCTGATCAAACAGTAGTTTGGACTCCAGTCTGAAAAATTCTAGATTCTGACAATGTTTCTTTCAATTTTTGACTGGGCCAAACAAATAAAACTGCGGAGGGAACTCTTCAAACTCCCCAACAGTGACACAGAAAGATCCACTACAAGTATCTGAAGATGAAGATGAGAATGGCACTGCAGATCTAGGTTGTGAACTAGGTCTAAGAGTTTCAACATGCAGATATTAGCCTATGGTACATGTAATTATTATATTGTATGTATAATGTATGATATAATTTCTGTATAATACTTTAAATTTATGATCATGAATCAATGATAAAGACAAAAAAGTATCTGGATAGATTCTTAGTTTATTTTCTATATTTATTTAATTTATATTTAAAGTTTGCTCTCAAATTATTATACATTTCAGATACAATGTATACCAAAGATAATACATCACAATATGAACTGTCATTTTCATTAATGATTTATTGAATGAATTAAATTTTCTGTCTATTTTTTGTTTTACAGAATTCTGTCATAAAGTATGACTAGTTTGATGTTCTGAAAACATGGAAAATAAACTTGACCATAAATCATTCTCAAGATGGTTATTCAGTTGTCAAACTGCTTCTAAATAATCAGTTTGCAATTGTAATTAATTATTTTGAATGAGTTAATTTACATCTTGTACTGCTGCTGAAAGATGCTGGATCGTCATAGTCCTGAGCTATGGAATGCAATAAAAATGTTATATTGCTGCTGGTCTGTTTTAGTCTTCAATAGGATCAAGGTATGTTTTATAAAAAAGAAGATGTGGTATGATTCATTGCCAATGAGACAACTCTCCACAAGAGACCAAAATGACACAGAAATTAACAACTATAGGTCACAGAACTGCCTTCAACAATGAGCAAAGCCCATGTATACATGGTATATATATATATATATATAATACTTTCCAATATTGTCTAAAGAAAGTTCCAAAACATGTAATTATTATTTTTTTAAGTCATTGTAATTACACAATGTTACATGGCCATACACAACAAATTTTCCAATCGTACATGAGTACTTACTACACTGAAGAATAGGTTCATCCAATGAAATGATCTAAAAAATAATCATTGTTATATATTCATACATCATTACAAGGAGAAAGTACCTATGTTTATATATTCCAGACCATATAAGTATTTGGATTGTATGTGTAAGGTCAAGTATGAGTATACTCATATGGTCCAGTACGAGTTTGACTACACATGTATTTGGAACACTATATGGGTTAATTGTAGACAAAAAATTATCAAAAAACTTTTATTGAGTTAGAGAATTACAAATTTATATTATACAATTAAAGGAATAAAGTGGAAAACATTACATCAATTTGAAATTGAATAATTCTGTATTTAAGGTGGTACCTAACACTACAGGGAGATAACTCTGTAAAATCAGCTAAACGTTTTAATTACGTTGTGTTGTTAAGGGAATATTAAGCTTCTCAATGATCAAAATAAGTGTTTGTCAAACTGCTATATAACCAGTGTAATTTTTCTGATAAAACGGTTGGTTCAAATTTTTTAAAATTTTTATATTTTTGTAAAAGGGTCAAAGTAAATACTTTGTCAAAATTTTAAGAAAATTAAACGAGCCAAATTAATTCTAGTTAAAGTGTTGGGTACCACCTTAATTGTCTGTTTCAATCTTATTTAAGCATTCTCGTCCCTGGTGACACTTGCTAGTGGAAGGAACATCAGATTTCTTAAATTTACATGTTTGTTCATGCATTTGCATCCCATGCTTGTTTTGCGGCAGCATGCAATGCAATTCCTTTTGTTTTACAAAGTGCATTTTCAATTTTGTATGTCAAAAGTTCTATTGCACTCATAACATAACAATATGCCAAAGAAATTTGCATCCTTACCAATAATATCAGCAACCCTACATCCAGAGTTGCTTTTCTCACAGTAACAAAGCTAACTTTTTCATTCTTTGCTTATTTTCGACACTTTTTTAATTTAATATTTTTTTTCATTGTTTTTGGAACAGATTTTTATATAATTTATGTCCATTTCTTATTTCAATTACAATTGAACTTTTTATATTAATTCAAGATTTCAGTTATGTTAAACTGTGATATACAGGTCAAGGTATCGAATAAACTTGACCAACTTGGCAGACAGTAAGTGTACATTCAGACCATATGCATATTTTTAAAAAGTATGCAATATGGACTAGACCTAATTCTTTACGATTATTAAAATGATATATATTTATATGTAAAAGTTGGAAATTAAGATATTTGTACAACTGATTAGTGGATAAGGTACATCCTACGTTTGATTTAGCAAGAATTTGGATTGATCGTTTGTCAACGACAATTCATAGTAATGAGGGAATTTTTTGTTAATTTTATTTGACATTGTGATATTTTTGTTGTTGTTATTTGTTTGTGCATCCTAATGAAGTGTCCTGAATTTGGGTCAGTGCTATATGGTATAGAGGCATTTGCCGCATGCATATCTAGGTTGTCCAAACTTCAAAAGTGTCATAGCTTTGATATATTGGTTTGGATATAGTTTCGAGACAAAACTTTTTGCAGGAGGGGGTGTGTGTCACAGGATATATGTATCTATTTTGTTTCATTATTAAACATATTGTTTTATTTGTGTTTTCAGTGTTATATGTTTCACATTCATATCATATTCATATTTCATATTCATGTTTCTGGACGATTGACGAAAAATGGTTTTGCGCTGCGTATTTTGAAACAAAAGGTAGCTTAGTACGCTTTGTTTTGCTTTACATACTGAATATTTAAATTAGTACAATAGAAAGTTAAAGCGATTCTTTATTATTATTTAAACAATATATATTTATATTCAAATGGCCGGAGTTATGCATAAACTCACAGTGCGTCAATATTAACCATATATATACATGTATACTAACACAATAACTTTGAGAGTTAGTCCCTGGTCAATATTACACTCAGGAGGGCGAAGACGAAAGACACCACTGCAGGTACTTTTAACTTTATTTATTCTTTTAGCCATGTTTAAAATACTTCAATTAAAGTAAAGTTACTTTAGTATTTCAAATATATAGAATTCAATATGGATTGAAAGCTGCATTTTGGTATGCAAGTTAATATCAGAATAAAGCTCCTTTGCTTGCAAATATTTCAGTCAAATATATTGTGCATATTTATTAGAACACAATTGTAAACTTAGTTTACAATTTGTATACTTGCAGATTAATATAATAAAGTATCTTAAAATTGGACGACTCAGTTAATGCAGAAAATGGCCCACACTTATTACCACGCCTAAAGTCTTTGTGGTTTATGGCGACTTAATCTTCACCCAAGTTGGCGATATTGGTTTCCTATTTCCTGCGACAATAACTTGCCCTTATGAAACTCCAATCTCCAACACAAAACATATACATCAATTGAAATGTCTTTTTGCCCATCTTAATTCTATACTTTAATAAAATTCTTCACTGAGCAAACCCTGAACAGTTGACAGTCTGAATTTGGATTCAAATAAATGTTGTCATAGTTCTTAAAAATCTAATGTACAAAACTGTGCATATAGGATTTCTTTTTAAATCTTTTCGAAATATTTGGAATTTTTTGTGAAAAAAATAAATATATAAACCCCTTTAAGAAAGAGCCACCCGACCCCCTTGGAGTAATTTCCTCCCAACTCAATCCCCGTTTTTCCTTTGTAGTATTAAAGGAACCTGGTTGATTTTTTTCGGGTTTCGTATGGATAGTAAACCCGGTAAATTGTAACAAAACCCTGCGGTTGAAAGTTGGCCACGGTTCGTTTTATCGAAAAAAGGGGGGCGGCTGAGCGGCACAAATTAAAATTATTCATGTCTGTTTCAGCTTCCTACTTAAAGAAACATTCCAACATCTCAATTGAATGTTATTTTGTAATGTTAATTCGATGACAATGACTACAAAATGCTTTATTAAGCGACATTGTTTTTGAAGCGAGTAACAAACTGTCGTCATTTGCCCGCGGTTTTATCTTTCGGTTTTCTCGGGACATATCGTCATGATAGTGATAAGCCACAATCGTAACTACTCGGCCATTCTCGCTATGCAGTACAATAACTTCGTGCAACCAGAAAAGCCGAGTAGTTCCGATTGTGATAAGCCATATACCGAATGGACTGCAAAGATTTGTTAAGATGAATTCTAATTGGTTTAAAAAGTCACGTGTGAAATCGTCAGAAGTGAAACTACATATTGATAGTTGTTAGATCTCATATGTAGTATAACGTAATCAGAGATCAATATTTTAATTAGATTGCTAATTGATAAGGAAATGTGGTATCATTGCCAATGAAAGCTATCCAACAGAGTCCAAATAACGTGGACTAAGTAAATAAAGATAACCGTACGGACTTTAACAATGAGTAAAATTCATATCTTATAGTCAGCTTTAAAACCGTCTAAAGCCTGGCTTGACTCAATGGTGATAAAACCATCGGTTAGATTAACGACAAAACTGGAAATAAATATGACGGACGACAACCAACGACAATCACTGAATTACAGGCTCCATAGTTCACACAGCCATTGTATATATAGAATATAGCGTGGCTAAAACTGTTAACATCTGTTGGAAATGGCTTGATTCATTCAAATTGACACGAAACACACAAATGCACTTAACACAAAGAAATAAGACATACTGTACCAACACAAGAGTACATTCGCAGTTACTGAACGTTAGTTCGAAGTAAAAAAACTAATTATTAAGTCCTGTTCTCCATGACTTAGAGATCAATCAGTACACAGTCAACGGATGTAATGTAAAACGTCATAAATAGTCTAAGAAAAGCTTGACTTTATCTTTCCTCATTTTTTTCATTCATACTTCAAATTAAACACGTTTTTGAAACAAATCTTTCAAGGAGTAAATACGAAAAATTGGTGTAAAATGATTGAAAAAGTATGACCAGGACTTTTTTTTCAGTTTTTTCTGATTATGCTGAATTTTTCAGAATATTCCTTCTACTTATTCACATGAAATGGTTTGATTATTTTGGTTATTTCGTGGAAAAGAAAATGATTTACATTAAAAAATCCCACTATCCGATTTTGATTTATTTCGATAGAAAATTCACAATAAACTTTCCTGTTCATTGATCAATTATATAAACACTATATGTCAGAAATTATTTGATTCATAACTGTAATTTGAAGCTTTTACTATTATTATATATATTTTAACTAACTATTGAACCGAAGAACTTAATTCAAAACAAAAAGACCTGACGTTCCCTTAATGATTTCTGTTTAGAATTTGTGTTGCATAGGCTAGTTTAAACAAAAATTTCATAAATTTGTTTAGTGGATTAAACATTCTTAACAAAATGGAGACTCAAATGGCAAGAGGAAGCGTGGGAAGTAAAATAACTGAACAAGACGAGGAGAAACAACAAAAGACTACATTCAAAGATGACGAAAACCCAAAGAGACATGATCTTACTACATGTGAAATTTGCAATAAGGATTTGTTCGCTCCAAAAAACTTTCCGTGTCTTCATTCATTTTGCGAAATGTGCATTACTGATTACGTCAAAAGAATTAAAAGAGAGAAAAAGTCAAAAGGTCAGACTCCAAACGTGGCTTGCCCTATTTGTGAAACTCCTGCAACGTTCCGATCTGTTGATAATCCGAAAGAATTTGCCGAAAGTTTACAAACCAGCACACTTTCAGCTACTCTTCTCTCAAAGAGAGCAGAGAAGTCCAGGGAGTGTAGTCAATGTCCATCTGTTCAAAAATCAGAGGCAACATTTTGGTGCTTTTACTGTGCTCAGGCGTTGTGTGAAAACCACGAAAGCTATCATAAAACAGTCACATCATCGAAGGTAAAACACCAAGTGTTTCCGATTAAAAATATTAGAGACGTTCCAGATTCAATTTATAAATCTCAGCATTGCCGATATCACGAGAAAAATCCCGTAGTCCATTTTTGCATGGATCATTTAAATTCGTGTTGTTCGATTTGTTGGAAGCGGATGCACAAAGTGTGCAATGTTATCCCTATCGACCAAGCTGCAAGAATTGTACACAAATCTCGCATAACTTCGGATTTACAACAGACAATTGATCATTTGCTTGTCAAAGTTAATGACACTTTACTAGAACGTAAAGATTTAATGAAAGACATACACAAACAACGAAATTCTTCCATGAAAGCAGTAAAAATGTTTAGAAAAGATCTAGATAGTTACATCGATTCATTACAAACCAATTTAGAACTAGATATCGAGAATCATTTTTCTCAAACTAAAGAACAATTTGAGAGGGAAATACACGATTTTGAAAACAAAAGGTCAAATTTCGAACACTACCTTAAACTTATTAAATCAATCAATGAATGTTCACAACCAATTCAGTCTTTATCAGAACTGACAGATGTTCGATTTCAATGCAATGAAATAGAGGAATCGATCGGAAGAACTCTCTTTCAAATGAAGAATTCTCGTCTCTCGGTTACATTTATAAGTATTCAGCAAATAGCGCATGTCATATCTAAACTAGGATCAGCAGTCATTACAGAAACATCTCGGCGATCTCGAATGCTTAGACCTGCAAGTGATTCAAGAGGCAAATCACGACACAGCACTCACATTTCAACATCTTCAAGGAGGTCGAATAATCGTTAATGATACCTTTTTATACATGGGTAATGGTTAAAATACGATGGTGAACATTAATTCAGTATAGATGCATGTTTGTTTGTTGATGTTGTTTTACATGCTGCAAATAGCCACAAGTGAATACCCTGTGTTAACTGCGCCAATTCAGAAGTCATTGACTGTTTCCATGCATGAGGAGGACACGTCAACATGACGAGTTCGATACTTTTTCAATTTTATTTCAGACCAGTATGTATAGGTCTACAATTAACTCATCATAGTTATTGTTTAAATTAAATCTATATATTACAATAAAATAGTTCTAAATTATTTTTAGCTCTTCTTTGCCAAATAAAGGTTCTGTGTTGGCTTCTGTTGTGCTCATTTTCGTCCATCACCAGTCGTCGAACACTTTGTTTCCCTTTAAATAATGCTATTTCATTGAAGTTTATCTTTTATTCATAATCGAAGTTATCACAAAAAAATGACACTTAATCTAACATGCACCATTGTGTATATACTGAAATCAAACTTTCAGCATTTATTCTAATTTAGACTGTTTGATGTAACCTTAGTTTATAAGGATAAGCCCCCGACTGATTTTTACAGTTTGCTGACCACATGTCCAAGATTAGTAAGAGGAAAACTAGTTTAACCTTGCCACATTCTACATGTGCGTGTCCCAAATCAGGTGTCTGTAATTCAGTGGATGTTGTGTTTTGCTATATATAATTGTGTTTTTCGTTCATCGTTTTGTACATATATCAGGATTTTTTTCGTTTGAATTGTTTTACATTTGCCATTTCGGGGCTTTTTATACCTAACTATGCGGTATGGATTTAACTCATTGTTCAAGGCCGTATGGTGGATAACTCGAACAGTTGTCTCATTGGCAATCATACCACGTCTTCCATTTTGTATATTGGTACAGGCATTTGCCGATGAAAAATGGTGGTTTTAACATTCTTTTATAATTAGCTAAACCTCCCAGTTGTATGACAATATAGTTTTGTTATTTTGACCAAATACTGACTGGTGCATGTTGAATTGTCTTATTTTGTGATAACCTTTTCTTTGAGGTCAAGTTACAGTAAATGGGCTATGTCACAGATTTCATTAAAATTTTGCATATAACTGTGGCTCGATGAACTACAACTGAAAATCCAAAAAGTAATGCATTAATCTCATTTATCATTTGAAATATTACTAATTGAATTCTTTCAAAATGGATGAACATGTGTATGGAAAGCACATAAAAGTCGGCTAAAAACCTTTAAATTTTTTTCTCAAAATCATCATATCATTAATTCTACTCCACAGATTTTTTGTTGTTGATACATAGATTTTCGTTTTAATGGTGCAAAATAAAGATACGGTAACCGACTTCGTTTTTACGGTATATTTCATTCACTGTCGTGTTTTGTGAAAAAAAATCCTACAAAACGTTGAAATAATAGTTTTTCATTACCACCAAGGAAACGAATTGATTATTAAATAATTTATGTGTCAACAACATATAGTTTTTTAAGAAAAATCTATAGAGTAGAATTAGAGATTTGATGAAATCAATCTGTAATATTTCAGATATTAAAAGAGATAGAAAACTAAATGCATTATTATTTCGATTTTCATTTGTAGTTCAACGAATCAAGGTTGTATGCAATATTTTAGAAAAATCTGCGGCATACCCCATTTACTGTTCCTTTACCTTAAGATAATCCAGGCTTGCTTACTAGTTATTTAGGAGATAGTATGCTATTCCATGTAACTAGCGACTATTTTCTCCCGGAAAATGCATCACTGTGCTATTATTTGCAGTTTCTAACCGTATCATAAATGAAGATATTATAATATAATATTTTGTAACCTAGGCCCAACAGTTTCTTCTTAAAACACCAGTTATTACTTGAATGAAATGATATAAAAGATAAGAAACATAATCTGTGACTTAATATATTGTATTATTCATATCCTTGACATCACATCAAAAGAAAAACCAACTCAGTATATAAAGTAGTCCTCTGTCAATCATCGATGTATAAAGTCAAGGATACGATGGATATAAAAACTAACATGATCAAAACACAGTTTAGATTATTGGTTCAGCCAACAAAGCGAACATATAAGGTTGCACATTCTCTTTAATAATATGAAATCAGCCGAACGAAGAGAAATTTAACAGGAATAAACTTACAAAATTCAACAAGTTAAAATGCAATAAAATATAAAGTATTAAACAAACATATCACAGATTGTTGTGTCACTAGAATGATCGTATCTTTATCCCCAGTCAGGGTGAATCACAAAATGGCGAGATATCGGCTCATGTGGTCTTATATAATGAGAACTCGAGTTTTCCACCGTTTTTTCTTTATATTCTGGTAAATGATGCCACGTGGTATGCATCCATCGGTTACTCCTGGTATTTGGTGTAAGTAAACGGATGTGGTTGAATTTTCCTTTACCTTTCGGAATCATCTTACGTCGTGGTTTATATTCTGAAGACGTTTCGATTTTACCATCTCCACTGAAAAGAAAGAAGTTTAAAAACACTTGTCAGTATTGTATCTCAAAAGCAGATTACTTGCAATTACATGTGTATCCTCCGTATATAGCTTTAACACTGTTTTATTTTGTTTGGATAAAACTATTATACGCATTTTACATACTTTTTTTTAACTTTTAGATAGTGGGTAAAACAATTTCTTATCATTGTATGCTGTCATTTACAGTGCACTATCCTTATTCCTTATTTGTACTTAGAAATGAGATATAATGTAAAAGACAATTTAAAAAGAAAAATAAAGTGATGATATATACCACTTAACAAATACAGAATATACTTACTCTTCTAATGTTTTGATAACCTGTTGTAGTCTCTTTTTCTGTTCAGCAACAGATATACCCATCAATTTACTTCCAGCAAGGGAATTGAAAAATCTCAAAGCGACATGTCTTTCTGCAAGAATAGAAATTAAGATTCTTAATAATTTTCAATTAAAGCAAGTTTTAAAAAACTCCAAGAATTCGTCTCTACTTAACCCTGGACATGGTTGCTTACTTCAAACTCTCATATGTATAGTAGCTATCACATATGTATGTACAATTTAAAAATATTTTATGGTATTTCAAGCAATTAAAGACACAACTGCGCACTTGTAGATGGACATGACACATATAACAGATGAGCGATACATTTTTCTTCTGTCTTCTTTTGAATTAAATGAAATACAGACATAACTGATCTTATACAAATAATATTTGCTGTAAATAAAATTGTTTTAACCTATCAACAATAGAACTTTACGTAAGTACATAAATATACCTTCTTCGGTAGCATTGTCTAACCATTTTTCCACAGTATCTTTTGCATCAGGTAGTAGAGTTTTCTTTAATGTGTTGTCCATTTGATGTTTCTTCTCAGTCATGCGCAGAATGCGTTCAATCACCTTGCGATCTGTTTGTGGTGCCAATTTAAAATAGTGTTCAGCCGTTCTTACTGCATGAGGTTGTAGTGATTTTTGGAACTCCTGAATGATATAAATTAAAAAAGACATGAAATCTGCACTATAGGCGAGTACGTGTTATATTAAAACTCTATTGTTGGATAGGATATATGGAAAAGCATGCGCCTGCTATAAACTCTTAGCATACCACAAAACAAGCATTGTGAAGGCTAATACGACACATTTATTACAAGTCGCTGCATTTGTAGATTGGTAAAGCTTAGGGGGTTTTATAGTGGAGATTTGTCAATTACCACAGCAACTGTGTCTAAAAGTTCCAAAAGATCACGAACCGTCCAAAATTTATCCCTCTAGAGATATATATATATTCATTCTTAAACATTTAACACCACTTCAAATCAAAATTTTGGAAGCACAGTCAGATTGCACCCAGATATACGATGACGATAAGTTTTCAAAAGTAAAAAATGTTTAAAATCTAACTATACCTTTCTAATATCTTCCATATTATTATTTGTTTCGGTTTTCTTAACTACAGATGGTTTTAAGTCTGTCACAGAACGAACAAATGGTTCTGGTTTAGTTGTTTGGTTTGGTATTGAAGGTTTCATCATCAAGTCAGTACGGGATCGTTGAGGTTTCAACACTGTAGGTACGGCAGTCATCTGTAATGGGCCTTTTTCTTGTATTTTGGTATATTCTCTTGTCATTCCTTTAGCAGAAGCCTTTTTGTTTCTTAAGTTAATGTTAGGTACTGTAATACAATAGTTATCCATTAGTCATGTTTGATATTAAGTTGATGTTATAAATGTAAATTTCAAATGTAAACTAATAAATAGTCCAAATGATGGTAATATTGTTCCTTTTAATGTTTTCAGTGTTTACATGTTTTGCATAGTGCAAGATGCCAAATTTTATTTATTTGCCTATTCTGTCACTGTTAATTAGAACTTCTGACAATATAATTTGTGGCTAAATCTTTACATTTTATTGGTGTAGAGTCAAAGTTTAGGATAGTCACCAATTTGCAATAATGCGTGTTTTATTATTATCCTTTCTTAGTTATAAGCCATGTCATACTCATGTAAAAAAAAGTTTATTAAAACAAAGTCTTGTTTTGTAGTTTGAATTTAAAACCATTTAATCAAACATTGATTGGTTTTAAAATGGTTGTCTACTCTTTGGTCGGGTTGTTGTCTATTTGACATATTCCCCATTTCCATTCAAAACTATGCTATATAGCTAATTACACTCAAAAACTTACATCATATATACTAGTACTTTGAGAGAAAGAAATAGAATGATACCACCATTGTATATGTACAATAATGTAAGTTGAGAGAGAGAGAGAGAGAGAGAGAGAGAGAGAGAGAGAGAGAGAGAGGGATAACATTAAGTCAATTCGATCAGATTCATATATATATACATGTTAATGTTTATATATATTATATATAGATGGATAGCTAGAATTACATGCCTACGCTATAAGAATATATAATTATATACACCCTTGTATATGTACAGTAATTTCTATTTAGATGACTAAATGACAAATTCAAACATCTTACATTTAACATCATTGCTGTCCTCTGAAATTTATAGTATACTAAAATGAAGATATATATTGGTCTCCACTACATACTGATTAATCTCTAGTCTGGGAAAACATGGTCCATTTATTAATACAAACAAAATAAGATTTTATGTTGTGATAGCCAATGAGACAACTATCTACTAGAGACCATTCAGATGACGTAGATGCAAGGCCAAGCAACCATTATCGTAAATATTAAAAAATAACCATACTACCTTCACTTGTGCTCTAAAATCATACCGTATAGTAAATTATAAAAGGCCTGACATGACAAAATGTAAACAATTAAAACGAAAACACCAATATCTGATTTATATTGACGAAAAATAAATATGGTAGACAGCAACCAACGACAACCACTGAATTACAGGATCTTAACTTGGTACACATAGTATATATACAGACACTTCTCTGTATTCTGGGACGGTTGCGTAACAGCTTTTCATAAGAACAAAATGTTAAAAACAGATATGATGTCAGTTGAATTGGCTTTGAACTAGCTTTCATTAACTTTGAGTACTCTTTGATCGTAACCTTATGTTTTGAGTGTTTTCAGCCAATCGAACGAGTCAAGCCTTTTCGGACTGACTTTTATACTAAGTAGTTTTTTGTTATGTTGTGTTGTTACACCACTGACCAGATTGGCTGTTATGTTGTGCTGTAACACCACTGACCCAGATAAGGATAGAATTGGGCGTTTATAATAAATCCTTACATATACATGTACCAAGTTATATTCCTGTAATTTATAAGTTTTCGTTGATTGCTGTCATTTGTTTTTCGTTTATTGTTTTAGCAACAGTCAGGTCATTGGTGTTCTCCTTTGAATTGTTTCACATTTAGTCTTGTCAATGTATTTATAGAAAACTTTACAGTATGGGTTTTGCTCATGGTAGAAGGCTATACAGTACCCTATACTTGTTTACATTTTCGTCTTTTGGTCTCTGATGGAAAGTTGTCAGAAAATATATATACTGCAGCACTATAAAAAGTCCTACATTTTGTTACATCAAAATTGTCCTTTATTCAATACTTTCTTCTGGGCATTAGAAACAATAATTATACGACATAGTCTCGGAACTTATTTCTTTTTATTGCATAAATGATGTGAAATAAGACTTTTTATTTCGTGATACCAGAGCTATGAAGGGAATTGAAAACAAGAAATACATACGTGACATTTGGCGACTTATTCTTTCCGGTGCTGGTGGTGTTACCATCGTAGGTTCTTCTGGAACCATACCTAAAATATAAATATATATGAGTATAAAAAAAAACAATCACTACAGAGGTTGGTCTGTTTTGTTTCTAGAAATAACAAAGGAAAATTACTTTCAATGGAGAGTAAATAAGTAAGAGACCAGCAGTTACATACATATATGCTTCTTCATTGTAAGAGTTTGACAAGAGTATATTGGATGATAGAATTTGCCAAAAAGGCATCATATTGACGATGTATAGACGTAGATAGAAGAAATAAACAAAGAACGGTGGTAACAAGGACATGTTTACTGATAACTTCTAGGAAACACCGTAAAGACCAACGATTGATAAAATATGAACAGACATTTTTACACGACTTAGGTGCGGGAAGTAAAATATGTTGAGATGCAGAATTTAAAACTTCAACCATCAAAAATTTCGCTAAAATAATTAGGAATATTGGAAGGATATTGTTATAACAAATGTAGTCTGATTCTGTTGCTTTCTTGTTTTGAACCAACATCAAATTATTTAAAATACGAATAGAAGCATATAACAAACCTGTAATAAAAGTATCGTCGTCACTGGCGACATAACGGGGTGGTACATTCCAGCTATGAAACATCTGGAAAAAAGAGAATTAATGTATACGTCATGTTTTATACTTGAACTGCTTGATGTTTATCAGTAACAGTCTTCAGTTTAATAAAAATATATTCTCAATAGCCATAACTAGGACTATTTGGAAAGGACAAGGCTAACTACATTATCGAAATATTAAAAAGGAAATGCGCTCATTGCTTGATTGTTCATACACAAGGAAGATATTGATATAAAGGAAAGATTTATATAAATATTAGCTAGTATTTGACCCCCAAAAATAAAAATAATATACTCGAAAGGATATTTGATTTACATAAATGGTTTTGTGCATTACACTTTGTGACAAAATCATGTTGCTCATTTGTAAATATAAATTAGAAAGGTAGTTGGTAGATAGATACTTTGTGTGACATCTAGACTCGAAGAATAAAGAAATTTACCCTTTCATATCTTTGGCTTACAGCTTTAATATTTTATAAGATTAGTACGTTGTATTATATGATTAAATAGTTGTAGTATTCGTGCTATCAAACTGACATATATACATTTTTGGTTATCTTGCATAATAATACATAAATTGAGATATTTAAATAACCTGTCCTTTACAGTTGAAAACACATCTATTGATACGAATTTAATGTTTAAAGTTTTATAAACTATAGAATAATTTATTAAAGATCTCAACCTTACAGGAATTCGCGTCTCTTAGTTACGAATATGACTCAAATCATTAACTATTAATTTAATACAAACTTTTTTCATATCATTGGATTACGAACAACATATTTTAAAAGGCTTTGAACGAAAATCGTTTATAAAATGTTTAAATCGTCTTATGTTATAATATGGAGGAGGTCGTAAGTGTGTAAACATTGTATGCTTTAACTGTTGTCTAAATATATTAATGCCTTATTTGCGTGAGTGTTCATGTAAAATAAATTCATAAGACAATACATAGATTGTTGGTACAGTCAATCTATGCTTCATAAATGCACATCGGTGGAGGGACCTAAAATTCCCACTAGTTTTTCTGATAAATAGAAAAAGTCATTCTTATTTATAGTTTTATTAAGTCTCCAAAGCCATGATAGACAGAAAAAAACCTTTAACACATCTCTCTATAATAATCAACCAGGGCTTCCTGTGGCACTGAATAACCTTATAATTGTTTCTGGGAAATAAGGGGGAAAGGGGGGGGGGGGGGGTGTTGCATAAAAACATTATCAAATTCCTGTACCCGAACACTTGTGGTCTTATGACTTAATTTCCTAGACAATAACATATTTCATATGTTTTTTGCAATTTTGTTTAAACTTCTTTGTCTATTCAAAAGAACTTGAAGAACCAGTATGCGGCCTCTGAAATTGCAATTTTATAAACTTATTTAAGTTTTAAATTCAAACTCATGCTCATTTTATAGATAAGTGGATAGTGAGATCTATAGGATCTAGACTTTTTAGTGCAAAAAGGTCGAATGTTATGTAAACATGTTGAAATTTAAATATTTTATAAAAAATGGTCTTTTTACTGATATTATAAATTTGATCATAATAGATATTTAGCCCAAGCCTAATTCAAAATGATAATTTACACACATTATCATGTTATATAGTACCTCTTGTAGCAAAATATCTTCTAAGTTAAAACTTGGCTCACTCTCGATTCTCAAATTAATGTTAGTATTTTAGGCAGTTTTGAAGGTTTGTACAAAATAGAAGATGTAAGAAGCCCTAATGCAAATGAATCAGAATTAAGAAGAAATCTTATATGTGATAGACTAATGTCTTCAGAACACACGAATGATGCTGTTTATTTGATAAGTAATGCTTTTTGATTTTCGAAACCAAGGGGTCAAAAAGATTACCGATCATTCCTTTTTCCGTTGCTAGAACCAATCAAAGTAGTAAACCTGTTTTCTCATTCGTTCTAGCTGACACAAATACCTTCATTGGGGGATTGTTATTCATTTGCGGGAATTGTTTTCATAATGGTGGGTTGTGTCCACCCTGTTGTAGCTGTGTTTACTATTATATCGATATTATTGTATCAAAAAGAGGTGGAAAATATCAAGGGGACACACAAAAAGCATAAGTCGAAGAGCAATTGGCGAAGAAAAATTAAATTAGTTGATTTATTCTTATCATTATACTTGAGTGTTTGTGTTTAATATCTTACCCCGAATTTGTAAAATAAAATAGAACCATGAAATGGTACAATATGGAGAAATACATACTACAGGGACGTCTTAAGTCTACCATGTTTACCATTCAAAATAGCAATTTGTTTTCTTCTATTCCTTAATTCAATATAATTAATCGATCAGACTACCAGTAACTGATAACAAGAATAGAAAAGTCGACATTTGTTTTCAATGGTGATGATTAGTCATTATACATGTACGGCTGATTATGAATTATTATGAATATGACACTCAAGACTAATCTTTATTCAACATTACTTAATCTAGGATTAGTTTTGTTTATTGTAAGGATTTTTTCAATGAAAAAATTTCTCAGGGATGACAGGTCTGTCAATCAAATGACATTAAGTAAAAGTTTAAAAGGGGTTGACAAATTTCAAAGCTAACATAAATTCGGAGTTTTCATAAATGCTAAATATAGTAAGAATATATCAAAATACTTAATTTTAATTAATCTTAAAAGAACCGACAACAGCCCAAATAATACTACACAGAAATATAATGACTGAGCAACAAGAACACCACTTAAAAAAAGAAGGGAAGTACGCATGCGTTCTGGTAGGATGGTAGGGTAAGCAGTTCCTGCTTCGCTACTGGAACCCGTCGAGTTGCACATGAGAAGTTTATAATTGGCAAAAATCGAATTCCATAATAAGTAACAATGAAAAACGAGGCCAAGATTTTGGATAAAACAAAAATGTCACAGATGTTTTCATCAGTGACATGAATATTTCGTGTATATAACGGTCACACTAGTTAAGATAGTGCAGTTTAATCTTTCCAAGAGATGTATGTCTTATGTTTATTCAATTGGTCTGACGAAACAGTCAGCTCCAAAAAATTGAGTTGATTTTATATTACTAATTTGGAACCTCTAAAATTACTAATAAATGTAAATTTGTTTTACTGTTCAATGAATATTCTTACATCAGCTAAACTGTGCAGTATATGATGGTGCTTTTGTTGTACATGGATCATGTAGGCAACGATGGAGCTTTGTGTGTAGGGCGTATGTATAGTAGTTAACCCAATATCATTTCGTGTCTATCTGAACCATGTGTTGGTTATTCTTGTTTTTCTTTTGTTCGTTTTTTTTTATTGGACCAGTCGGTTGTTGATTGCCTGTGTGGTCTGTTGCACTGCTTAATATTTATGGTAAATTGAACTCTTATAATTCAGGTTTAAGAGTTGTCTCTATCCTTATTAGGTTTCTGCTCTATGAATGCAGAATGCAGAACGCAAAAGCCAATTGCAATACAATAAGAAATGAAAACAAAATCTAACTACCGTTTGTTTTTCTGTCATTACGTGTGCAAATATTTACAAAAATGTGTTTATTTTTAACTTTCTGTATGTCTAAATAAATTAAAGATGGACCGTTTTATAGCAAAATTGAAATGCATAGTGTTCACATGCAATTTATCTGTCTTAATAACTTGATTATCTAAATAAAGCACTTCTAATTTTGGGAAAATTTAAAAGGCAGCTCAGCTAATAATCTTTTGGATTTATTAAATGTGTACAATCGATTCTTAAATCAAATGTTTACATGAAGTTAAAAATAAATAAACAATAAGTTTAAATGTTCTAAGAGATATTATTATTGAAACATTGCAGTATATAAAAGCAATTTAGCCTACCTTCTTCACCTTTGTGTTATGTATTTCCACCAAAAAGATAGCTTTATTCTTCTATTATGTACACATTATCTGTTGGGTATCTTAGCGACAAAAGTAGAACAATTATCCGCTGAAGGACCAGATTATATCTACGTCATACGGCCATTCGGAACTGTTTAATCACATATTTAATTGTTGAAATACGCTTCACTGCGCATGTGTTTTCTAATTTAGAGTTAAAAAGTAGGAGTTTTACCATTGAAATCATTAAAGAATAGTATGGGATTTATATATATATATATATCAATATCAAAATTAAAAGAGAAGGTATACAATTAACTCGTGTAGGTGAGAGAGAAATATTACACTAACTTGACCATGATAATTGTTACTTTACAAAAGACGTAATCAAATCAAAAGATATTCTAATGCATTAAATTTAGTTATGTTTATCTTATGCACTGAAAATCCCAACAAAATGGTGAAATATAATCAAGTGCGGATCCAATATTCAAAAAAGAGGGGCAGGTTTGTCAAGTCATTATTTGGAGTAATAATTGAAAAATGTCTATGCATTTATTACATATGGAGATCCACAAGGGGAGCCCGGGCACCATGTCCCCCCCCCCCTTAAGTCCGCTTTTGAAGTATTAGTTCACTATTGTATTTGTCTATTCACTTAAATGCCAAAGTTCCACTTACTTGATGTGCATGTGGTTTCGAGAGTACATCAGCTACTGTTTCTCTTTTTCGTTGAAACGGCTGAAAAACAAGAATAATACAGTCTGTTTAATCTTTGGTTAAATTTTCTATCACATAGAAATAAGTAAGTTAAATTGAAAGAAACGTTTTTCTGGTAATATGTGATAGTCAGTTTGTAGAGCAACATTTTCGGACATTGATATGAATGCCTCTTTTTATCTAGCCGTAGCTTTATTAAAACTTCGAAACAAACGTTTATTACTGAACTTACTAAGACTATTCATTTTTTTTTATTTTAGAAAATACTTATATAATACATAACATGATAGTTTTAAAATCAATTATAAATCTATTTTCTTTAAGGATCAACAATGATTGATGCAATAATTTAAACTATTCCCCTTTGAAACCTCTTTTTAAATGTATATCATAATCAATAATGTCAATTTTATCCACATCTCAGATATAATTATTTTTTCATATGTTTTAGCAAACAATGATCATTTAAAGAACCACTTAAACAATCGAACAAGTATAATATTTAAACCAGGCATTTAACTACACTAGTCTGGATCAATGGAATTTTAGTGCACTTTAAATGTTATACACTTTTTTCACTGAAAATTAAGAGTCTTGAAAATCCTTTTTCGTTAAACGCAAATAAACTAGGGGAAATATAAGGGTAACATCAATCTTCTGAAGAAAGAAATCTTTACTCTAACACAACTGAACTCTTTTGTATGGAAATGTACTCAGGGGAGGGGGAGAGGGAGGGGGGAGAGACGTAGGAAGAATAATTGACAGAATATTTGCATTATACCGCACCATAACAGCATTTGATCATCAAATGATAATCATAAACTACGTTTTATTAAAATGTCCATTGTTTTGCTCACACATTGTTGTCAATATTAATGAATTTTCCGCTACTGTCATACAAGTAAGAGGTTTAGAAGGCCATAAAACCAGGTTTTATCCTTATTTTCTAAAGACGGAATTGCATATACCAAGTTAGGATTGTGACAGTTGTTTTTGAGCTTTTGATTTTGGCATTTGCATTGAATTTTCCTTAGAGCTCGGTATTTTCCTTTTAGCGTGCTTTTATATTAAATGGATCCTGATGGCCCTTGCAATGAGTAAGGTAACTTGACCATTTTCTTGATTAATATATTCATATATTACAACTGCACATTTTTCTAACATGCACAGTTTAATCTTCATAGTGATGACCAGATTAAAAGTTTCATAGGCCGCCTAAATGCAACCCAGAACCTATGGTTATAACATGAAAGTAGTTTACTTCTATAGTTATAGTACTAGCATATGTTGTGATTGCCAATGAAAGCAAGTGTTGGTCAGGATAAACGGATACACAATGTATGTGTTAACAAGAATGATGCCTATAAATGTTAACCAAAGCTTTAAAATGACAATGTTTACTGAAAGTATATACTTGTCACCGACTTGGATCAAACGTGTATTTCTGAATTTCTGAGTATTCGCGAAGGATGGCTATAATGTAAATGTTAAAATAGTTTGCTTTGCATGTTGCTATAAGTTGAATCCGAAAGCATCTTGCAACTTACTTAATGTATGTATGCACATGGCATATGGAGGTAGTATTAATTTAAAAAAAGCTACGTACAAAAAAACTATCCTCTAATCCATTTCAGACAAAAGGTACAATTCATAGTAATACCGTATTAAGGATTTTCCAAAATAAAACATCAATTTAAACTTTACGAGACATCTTATATCCAGTAAAATCTTCCTAATACGCCTCCTATTCTTTTGCCAATTTATTCTCATATAAATTCTGTCATGAGATAATTTTGCTTGAAGAAAAAGCTTTTTATTCTTTATAAATAAGACCTTAACACCGCCAATTCTATAATTTATTTTGAATTTTCTATTTGAACTGTTTTAATGCCATTCGCCAACCTAATGTTACAATTGTGAATTTATTACGGAGATTAATTGAAATGTTTCGAATATTGCATTCTATTTACTATTTAAGAGAGCCAGGAACAAATGGTCAAATATACGCATTCTGTTATGCAAACGAATTCTTAAATATTTTGGAAGACATTGATTTTACTTCTCAATGAACAGGTAAACTCTCGTCGAATATCAAACAATATCTTAGGTCGTTGTAATAAGTTACAAACGTTTATACAAAACAAATAAAAACCAACAATTGTAAGTCATTCACATTTTCTAAAACTTTTTAAAATTTAACATTCTTAACGATCTATGCCATAGTAATTAATTAGAACGTTCAGTATTGGACAAATCAAGTGAGCCGATATGGATAAATGTGAAAAAAATTGATCGAAAAAACATATGGCCTAATTCATTCCTTTACAATAAACGAAGCACAGCTTTAACAAATTGTGACCAACAACTCACACTGAATCTCAGACTACTGACTTTGGACAAACATAATACAGAAAGTACCTGGATATAACATTTTTGAGTGTGTCTACCATCCCCTTACATTGGATAATGGTATAACAGCACAATATAAGAACAAACTGTAAAAGTCAGTTTGAAAAAACTTGACCAATCAGATTGACACGAAGCAAGAAAAAACCCAACATAAAGACACAAAATAATCACAAGATACCAGCTACTTGTAATTCAAAGCAAATAAGAACTTAGAAATAAACCTTGTTTCCGAAGACGCAAGTATCAATCAGTGTGAAAGCGTCATAAACTGTCTAAAAAAAGCATGACATTGTTGTGCAATGCCAAAATTTATAGTATATAAAAAATCAATTTTGTACCGATACAAACCATATTCAAAGAACTTCTATATAAAAATGTTGATTGAGCTTGTATAGAATACGTTTATGCAGAATTTTAATCGGTTTACATTGATTGTATTAAATTTACGTGCTTTGTAAACAACATTACCGTAGAAAATAGAAGTTGCTTTCGTATATGGTTCTGAGCATAAATAAGGTCACTGATTTTGAGCTTTTCAATTATTTTATATTTTGTTTTTGCTGTGGTAAGCCACTAAACGTTATATATATGTATTTGCTCATTGTTTAAGACGGTACGAATACCTATATTTTAAACATAATAAATGAGACAACTATCCACCAGATTTCGAATGACGTGGTAGAAAGCGATTATTATACATCGTCTTATTAGTTTTATATATTAAAACATTTTGGAAATAAATTTGGGAATAAAACAAATTTATACAAAACAAAAAAGATTTTTTTTTCAGTTTATCCGAACCTGGAAACTGTTACTATAATTTAAAACTTGTATGTGTGTTAGATAAATCTAGATCAAAAACACAATATATAATTTTTCTAAAAGGGAAAAAGAAAATATGTTCGAAAATATACCCATATGAAAATTACTTGGCTCATTCTACATTCTGATCGAAAAACATGAGAGATAAACAAATTAATTTGCTTGTTACTTTATATAAAAAATCTTTGTAATTCAATATCGGAGAAGAAAATTATCATACCTCAGAATCGAAAAGTCGAACCATTTCCAAAAATCAGTTACAAGAAAAACGTAAAACCTGTCTTTAAATAAACAGTTGGATGGTTTGTCTTAATCCCTAATGTTCACATCCTAAATGCCTATATACTATAAATGTATTTCAAGGTTGACAGGACTTTATATAAATGTGCATATTAAGTTTCGTACCATTGAAAAGGTCTGTGGTATAATTATATATCAATTTATATATTTCGTGTCAAGTCAATATTGACAGGGAAATGTTTATCATAATTATATGATTTTATGAAGGTAAACACTTTATGAATACTTCATGTTGACGAAAAGAAAAAAAATAGTTTATTTGTAACGTTTAACAGTTGTTTTGGTTGACAAACTAAGTATTTGATCAAACTACTCAATTGCATTTGCAATTATGGATAGTGGTCAAATGGTGATCTGGGTAAACGTGAGTAAACTGACCATCTATTGGGGATGAGGCACGTGTATGGTTTCTTCTCGGGGCACACTCTTTTTCAACCTTTATTATAAAAACACATTTTTCATAACATGCAGGAACCTGATTTTGTATTTGGAAACTCCGAAAATACTACACCCTAACCCTCTCTACCTTTTCTATTTTTTTGTGGAAACATATTTTTTTTCGATTTTCATTCTGACAGATTTTTTTTCTTTCACGTTTTCAAAAAATTTAAAACTACACCCTTTTATTAGAAAAAAAAACCCTGCCCTCCCTAAATCCTAACAAAGGATGAAAGGATTTTCCGTTTTGAATTTTCCTCGGAGTTCAGTATTTTTGTGATTTTACTTTTTACCAAACAACATGCAAAAATTGAAATACGTTCAAGTAAAAATGTAAATAATTCTGACGAAACAATTTTTTAATATCAATATAAGGCCATGGTTTTTTGATAACCTACGAAAAATAATACCCGTATTAAATCTCATATTTTCTACATGTTTAAATATCAACTAAAAATATCTACAATCTCATGTATTAAATTGCATATGTGCATGTCACCTTCGTCAGTGGTTGTCTTCTGTTATATCTGTAAGTCTTTGTATCATTTGTGTCATTTTTGGAAGTTTTTGTTGTATAAGAGATCCGCGATAAATGTAAACTTATACACCCAGTTTGACCAGCTGTACATACACCAGTTACTGTCCTGGGGCCTGTTTATCGAAGCTCTCATAGGATTAGGACGTGTCCTAAGACCAACTTAGGACACATCTTAGTCCTAACTGGGTTTATCAAACACGTCTCAACTTAGGAAAATCCTAGGAATTGTCCTAACTTTAGGATACCAATTTAGGTATCTTAAGATGGTCTTAGGATGGTCCTAACTTTAGGATATATTCAATTTCGCCTTTTGATCATTTTCACACGTATTGTTGTTTTTACCAGTAGTAAAATAGTTGAAATACTCCGGATTTATATGAAAAATGCACGAGATTTGTCTTTGGACTGTTAAATATTGAAACCTTGACACTTCGAACACAACTCACTTAAAAATATGTAATGATTTTTACCGATTATATATCTAGTTTACAATTAGTTTGTTAATTTTTTATATAATACGTACGGGGCGCCGAATGGGACTCTTGTGGTTTTGTACTCAAAATTCAATTTTGTACGGACAAAAGTGACTTTTGTTCAACAAAAATAAGTTCAGTTTAACAAAATTTGTATCATACTACAAATTTAAAATTTTGTCATACAAAATTATCTATCAGCGGACAAAAGTCACTTTTGTCATGACAAAATTCATTTTTGTTACACAGACTTGAATTTTGTTACCTAATTTGAAAATTGGGCGACAAAAGTCAATTTTGTATTCAAATTAGTTTCGTTTGGTTTCTGTGAACTAATTTGCATACAAAATCGACTTTTGTTATACAAAATTGACAAAAATGAATTTTGTCTCAACAAAATTGACAAAATTGACTTTTGTCTCAACAAAATTGACAAAATTGACTTTTGTGAGACAAAATTGACTTTTGTCTCAACAAAATTGACAAAATTGACTTTTGTCTCAACAAAATTGACAAAATTGAATTTTGTCTCAACAAAATTGATTTTTGTCTCACGAAAGTCAATTTTGTCACATAAAAGTCAATTTTGTTGTTACAAAATTGAATTTTGTCGTCACAAAAATGAATTTTGTCGTCACAAAATTGACTTTTGTCTCAACAAAATTGACAAAATTGACTTTTGTCTCAACAAAATTAACAAAATTGACTTTTGTCTCAACAAAATTAACAAAATTGACTTTTGTCTCAACAAAATTGATTTTTGTCTCAACAAAATTGACAAAATTGACTTTTGTCTCAACAAAATTAACAAAATTGACTTTTGTCTCAACAAAATTGACAAAATTGAATTTTGTCTCACAAAAGTCAATTTTGTCTCACAAAAGTTAATTTTGTCTCACAAAAGTCAATTTTGTCTCACAAAATTGAATATTACCTCACACAATTGACTTTTGTGATTTAATTTCCATATCAGGTAACAAAAGTCAATTTTGTATGCAAATATGTTTATATTTGCATACCTTTTAGACAAAATTGACTTTTGTCATGACAAATATGAATTTTGTCTACAAAAATGAATTTTGTCATGACAAAAATGAATTTTGTCTACACAAATGAATTTTGTCATCACAAAATTGAAGTTCTCACAAAACAAGTCTGTAGCACATAGTTTTGTAAGACAAAAATGATTTTGTTATGACAGAATTGAATTTTGTACAAAACCACAAGAGTCCCATTCGGCGCCCCGTAATACGTAGTTATTATTATTTTCTTATGTTTTGTTTTATACAGTTTAAATGTACAAATATTATACAATAATCATTTATCATCTTTAATGTAACACTAATAATTAGTTTCTAATTAACGATATTTGAAAAAACAAAATTATTGAGTAAAATATGATATCACATTGTTTTTTTTCATATCTAATTTGTATTCTCTTTTCCGCCAATACTTAGGACATCGGTTAGGAGGTCCTAGCTAAGATATTCCTAAGATAGCTTCGATGTGCATGCTGAGACGTGTCGTAAGTCGGTCCTAACTTTATCCTAAATTCTGTCCTAGGAAATTCTTAGGACGGAACTTAGGACAGTTTCGATAAACAGGCCCCTGTTTAAGACTGTAACTGTGTTGGCCTTTGAGTTTGCTGTGTAGTTGCGAGACTGTTTTATTAACATATACCATCAGGACAAAAACTCCTTTTAATCATATTTATAAATTCAAAAATAAGTATGACCAAATTTATGCTTCTCTTTACTTTTCATATTTATAATAATTGTAATGTTATTCAATTTTTTTGTGTGGTGAAAACGCTGTGTTTTTATATAATGTTACATTTTTCTGAATGCCATCCAAATACTTGTAACTACAATACTAATGGCGAAATGTAGTATTAGGGTATTGAAACATTTTGAGTTACGTTTGCGGTCGCGTTATTAACCATATATATTTTTATTCATGATTGCACAATTTCCAAAAGATTGGTGAAAATATATAACATTTTTTTATATACTTTTCTATTGAATGTTCCAAATAAAGGATTACTTAAGCTTTTGACCAAAGGGAGCATTTTTACATTCATGAATTATATGGTAATAAGGAATACACAAATGTTTCCTTAATTTTACGTAAATTGTTTTGATATTCGACTACTAGTATCATAATTTTAACATGAAACTCCGGTTTAGCACTAGTTAATATAAACCAGGCTCAAGCTAGCAGCCACTCGCTAGCAACCACTACGCTAGCAGCCAGTTAATATAATACCATTTGTACTACAAGTGGCACCATCAGGTCTTGAAGACTATAAATGTAAAGGGGTTGAGACTTGAGTTATATGTTCTTTGTAATGGAAATAGAACGAACAATTGTATTATACAACACGATGTAGTTATATCTCTTCTATCAAAGTTGGAGACACAAAATAGAAAGGTTGCATAACGTATAGATAATATATTACACATGTAAATAATATATATATATATATTTTTAAAATACCAAAGCTGAAACCAGTGTATTTATATATTAAAACAAACATTGATATGACAAATCTAGCCATTTCCAAATTGTAATAAAGCATGAAAATATGAGATATAATTTGCATAATATAATGCATTATAAAAGCATATGAAGAAACATACGCCAAACAACTGTTGATCAGCATGCATGATATCATATATTCACACAGTTACAATGGCGTTATGAACGACTTATAAATATGAATGTTTACCATGCAGTCAAATACACATATGGTAAATACTTACAAGATTAGTACTCTGTAAATTGATATAATTTTAAAGTGTTTGTAAATTGGCATATATTGATAATAAATGCACATTTGTCAAACAAAAATTGAGTTTAAAATGTGTTTATATAGAATACAGTGTTTTTGTTTTTATTGTGACAATAAAAAGATAAATTGCAAACAGGAATGTATAAAAACGATCAAGGGTTTTCTTATCAAAGTGCATTTGAATTGCTGGTCTTTTTCATTTGGTCTGGACAAATAATCAGGCAAGCTTTGCGGTGATAATCAAAGGGCAATGCTATAAACATGTATAGCTCAGTGTATATAAACTTTTAAGCACATATCAATGTCCTATGAAATGTGCTATGAAATGTTTTTAAAACTTTTAACCATAAAGAAAAATATGACTTTAACTCTGCCAGGTCAAACATGCGGGTCTCAAGCCTGGATAAAAGAGGAGGATAGTCATAAAAACCAAATACTGCAAAAGCGCAACTGTCCTATGTAAAAAGCGCAAATGTCCTTTTATTAAAAGCGCAAATGTCCTTTTTTAAAAAGTGCAAATATCCTATGATTTGAAGCGCAAGTGTCCAAAAAAATACGTGCAAATGTCCTATGTAAAAGCGCAAATGTCCCGCGCCGAAATCACCATAAGGCTTTCAACAATAAACAAGAAACACACACGAATCTTCAGTTGGACTGACTGACGGGTTGAAATAGTAACACTATATACTGTTAACCAATGTTTCAACTTTTTAATTTCAGTATGCACATTTGTATTTCTATATCCAACACATTGTCCAAACATATTACTCAATGTTGAGGAGCATACGGTGGACAGTTTTTCCATTGTCAATCATGTCACCGCTTTTTATTTCTTTATACATAATATATGCAACTAATTTTGAAAAAAAAGTGTGACAAATCTTGACTTTTTCCAATTTTTACAAGATTCCCTGTTTTTTTATGAGCCAAATGTATAATACATAAGTCTACCGGGTCTTCATCTTGATTTCCGTTAAGTTAGCGTTCTTTATCATAACCGCCTATGCAACACATAAAAGTTTCCAACTCTTTTTATAAACTGTTAACCCACACACAGATACTTACAGTAAAACTTATTTCTGGTATAGGAGGAAGTTTTGTAATTCCTGCCATAATTGCACAAACAGAATAAATGCACTTAAGATTATTTCCACTCTGAAAATTTGTTATTCCTTATTTACATAGTTATTATTAAAGGTCAAATGGAAGTGCAAAGCGTGCATCAACGCCTTTATTCGGCTCACTTAATTCTTTTGAGAATGATATATTTTGTCACCCTTGTTTGTATATTTTCTAGCGAAAGTTTTGCGTTAAGCCCATATCTTTGTAGTCAAGATTAAAGGCTTCAAAGGATTTGAAAACATTACAAAGTAATATATAGTATCAGTGAAATCGAAAACCTTTAATCGCATTAAACAGGCAATATATGTCGTTAATCAGTTCAGCTATATCAAAGACTGACAGATTTGGCAACTTGTAATATATTGTCATTCAGGAAGGACTGGAACCTTACAGACAATCTTATAGCGTTTATAAAACAACTGTTGTGCTTTTCAAACTGTTGTGATCACTAAATAAAGTAGACAATTTCTTTGTCATTGATGACACAAAAGAACTAGAATACATACAGAATTTTATATTGTACTTTAAAATAGCGTAGATCGGCACACATGGATGTGGATGCTCCCTATTATAACTACAAGGAGGGGCTTTCGCTGATGTGGCTACTACGTTACTGAAATTTGTATTGGCAATGATAAACACTCAGGACGACTAACCCTTGATAGCACTATTAAAAGGAGCACTATTTCTTCTTTCAAAGGATATCATCATCGAGTAATACATATGTAAATTCATATGTTAAGCGTCCAGTAAACTAAATAGGTTAAAAGGATTTTATCGGAGGTAATTTTAAAAAGATGGAACTTGATAGTAGTTAAGTTTGAAGCTGCATAATGAGATTTTTTTTCTAGATGTGATCATGTGTGAACTTTATTTTACAGTTTGCCAGCAGTGTTGCATTCCTATTTAAAAAAAGATGTGATATGATTGTCAATGAGACAACTCTTCACAAGAGACAAAATGACACAGAAATTAACAACTATAGGTCACCAGGGGTCACCGTACGGTCTTTAACAATAAGCAAAGTCCATTCCACACCGTTAACTTTTATAGGCCCTGAAAAGACAAATGTGAAACTATCCAAACGACTGACAGCTAGTTCAATGTCTCTAACAACTAATAAAGAAACCATACATCTAAGACCAAAATATATGAGACAGACTTCATACATGCGCTTCATAGGAAGAGTAACAAGAATCTTGTATTATCCTTTAACTTCACGTTCCGCTATGTACTAGTATACACTATTAAAAGTTTGGTAACTATGATGAACACATCTACCCAATAGAACCCGATAAACCATGTTTGAACCATGTAAAAAAGACAACGAAGGTCTATTGAGAGTAATCCTTTACAAAAAAGTAGATGCTGTTAGCTTTCCAATTGTGAACTTTCCAACAGCACCTGCATATGGTTACATATCTTCAAATTGATATTGTCCTTCAGAGCTTACTTTTCTATCATAAAAAAAAAAAAAAAAACACACACAACTAGGTGTCAACAAAGCGTACCAACCATGATATCTAAATCTATCTCTTAAAACGTCTTAACAAAATATGACTTCAATTGATGATTCCAAAACGGAAAGAGTTAGGCATAATAAGTATCAGTTGCAATGCAGCATATGGGTGAACCAATAGTACACTCTTTTCTCCAGAAGCACTCACTAAAACAATTACTATGTAGCGTGATTTACTAAGATATTTAACCGACTTATTAATACATTAAAAGACTTCAAAAAAGGCTTATTGAGCATTTAATAGATTACCGAACTACCGAAATCAAACTTTATGAATAATCTAAGTTGGTA
Organism: Mytilus galloprovincialis; assembly: GCF_965363235.1. Lineage (NCBI taxonomy): Eukaryota > Metazoa > Mollusca > Bivalvia > Mytilida > Mytilidae > Mytilus > Mytilus galloprovincialis. The sequence continues at coordinate 70,838,075 of NC_134839.1, forward strand.
TTTAACGGTGAATTGTTTACTGACACCACAATGGTTTAATGCATCATTTAACTCCAATCAAACTGCTGCTTCAAGCAGTTTAAACTAGAGATCTAAACGATAAAAATTGTACTAGCTTTAAAAACGAGTCAAGAAAGACAACCCATTCGAATTTTTACGTTAAGTGAATTATGGATTACAAAAAAAATGTACATAAAAGAATACATACTATTGAACTTTTAAGAAACATGTACAGTATGTCTTTTTATAATACCTCAGTTATCATTTTCTATATAAAATAAGTACATAATATTTTCACTATTTTGCAAATTACAAGCTTTGAACTATTGGACCAGTCAAAAATTTCCAACTATTGGACTTGGGTGAAACTATTTGACCGCAAGCGTCATTATATTTCGCGGAATTTTAAATGCAGCTACGCGATTGGAGGATTTTGAAAATAACGCGGGAGTAACAACGTCGTGTTTTACCTATTGTATCTAGTATAGGATTGTCGCCAGTGCAAGACGCAGCCTTATCATTTGAACATATCTATGAAGTAAACGTTATGGTTTGGTTTCTCCTTTTTAATATTACGATAGTTGATTTATCACCGCCATTTATTGTTTGTTGTCTTTTTCGATATGATAAAACACTTACTTACTGGATATTCTTGGAATAGTAAGTTTATTGTCCCTCGGATACAACTATTGCCCTCGGCTACGCCTCAGGACAATAGTTGCTCCTAGGGACAATAAACTTACTATTCCACTCATACCTAGTCAATAAGTATACAATATACACCATGGGATTGAAATAAGTCCGTAACCGTTTCTTTTCTTCTTCTATAGACTGTGACATATGCTTTTTGTAAATGGCATGTCACTCCTGCTACTTTTCAATATGCAATTATTTTCTTAGGACTGCCATAAATAGCATTTACGACTTCTTGGAACTGAGATTTGAAGCATACACAGTCCTTAGATTTACAAATTGTATTGAATTGATGCACATAAATAAATTGTGTATCACCGTTGAACATTTGTATCTAGACCCGGAACGTTTTGGCCTAATAGTTGGTATTTTGTTTTGATATATATCAAATTTTGAAAACATGATAAAAGCAGTGCCACGCGAATCGCCGTGTTCTCTAAACTTGTGAAACATTTTTCGCTCAGGCTTTATATATGTTCAGAGAACAGGATTTAGTATTATCTACTTTATGTATGAATATCTTCAATTTGGAATACTGAGCTGTCATTATTTGCCTTAAGCTTTGGTTTAATGCTTTTTAAAACGTTTGTCTTTTTAGCTCTTAAATTTAGGAGTTATACCATATACAAGTTGCAGTTTTATATTTCTTTCTAATAACCACTTCGCAACTCAATCTTATTCATGTACAAGTCTATCGTAACTCGCTTAGTCATCGAGCATAAGCATATAAATTTTTTATCCTGGTATCTATGATGAGTTTATTTACAACCACTGGTTCGATGCCACTGCTGGTGGAGTTTTAATTCCCCGAGGGTATCGCAAGCCCAGTATTCAGCACTTCTGTGCTGACATGAATTATCATTGATATAGTCATATTTATAAATTAACTGTTTACAATACTTTTGAATTGTTGAAACACTAATGCTTTTCTACCTTAGGAATAGATTACCTTAGCTGTATTTGGCAAAATTTTTAGGAATTTTGGTCCTCAATGCTCTTCAACTTCGTACTTTATTTGGCATTATTAACTTTTTGGGATTCGAGCGTCACTGATGAGTCTTTTGTAGACAAAACGCACGGCTGGCGTAAATAAAAAAAAAATATCCTGGTATCTATAATGAGTTTATATACAGAAATACTAAGAGATCTATTTCCTAAATTGTTATTATACTAGGGTTAGAAAAAAATTTTATATTACAGCACAATATTATTCTATCTTTAAAAATTGTCATATGGGTCACGTTTTAAAACGACAAGTGTGTTGAATTTGCTATATTGATATCCCAATAGAGAGAAGATATATATATATATACCAAATGACTTTTCCCAATTGTTTCCTTTAAGTTGATACATTCTTGTACTCATGAAAGCAGGATGTACACAGATATTTCTTAAACAGACACAGCAAACAAACATTAGTTATTTTCCTTTCAGGTTTAATTGATGATTTTCTTTTTCACTTATGAAGCCTTGCTGATTCCTATAAACATTTTAAGCCTGGTATCTATGTATGTATTACTCTTATACAAATATCGTTAGACTTTGTTACACAACATTCCTGCCCCTTTGTTCTAACTCTTGGTTCAATAGATGATTGTCTTATAATATAGTCTTCAACTCAGATATCATACACTAGTAAACTAATTTTAATATAAAATGGTAATTTTGATCTGAACAGCTCTAAAATGATTATTTTTTTTAGCCTTTCAATCATTTTTAAAGACTTATTCACTGTGACAAATTCATTAATGTTCAGACAATTCACTTACAGTATATGTTCAGACTGTTCAGTAATTGTTATTTACATTTACACATCAACATCTTACTGAATTGACTTAAAAATACTGACCAGTACTGAAATGACTATAAGTGAATTGTATGGACAGCTACAGACTGATTTTACTACAATGGATCATGAGACTGAAAATTGATGGAAAGACAGGTTATCACACTTATTATTCATTTTCCAGACACTTTCGGTGATTTTAAATTCAACCAAAATGGCCGTTAAATTCTAAATTTATTGACGAGTGATAAGACTAGTTTCAAAAGGAGAACATGGTAGCGAATATCATGAACCCCAGCAAATAACATGAACCCCAGCGAATTGAAAATTAATAATACTAATGTGGCAAAAAAATAAAGTTGATCTTCTTAATAAGATTCAATTGACTAACTAGAACTGGAATATATGACAAACACGAAGATTTAAGTTTGTCAACTTCCCTGAATAGTAGCATTTATGAATTTTCCCGTCATATGATGGAAAAGTGAGGTTCCATATATTAACCACTTGTATGAGTTAAATGAAGGAAGACAGGTACGATTGCTTTAACTGATATCATACAAGGTTTGAATATATGGAGATAATTAGCAACACTTAAGTAATTGTGATATTGAGCACTTATTTGCTTATTGTTTTTGAGTTATAGTGCTATTACATGTACACTTCGGTAGGCATCGAAAATAACATTCACTAGAAGAATACGCAAACGACAACGGATCACTGAAAGATCACAAATTCATTATCACATTATATATGTGTATTCTAATCCAGAACTATTTTTTAAACAACGCGATTCTGAAAATATACTTCCTTTTTAATATACTTAGACAGATAGACGTATGCGAAATATGGTTTTCCCTGTCCGCCTTCATAACAAGAATAATGATAATTTATAACGGGTCTTCAGTTTCAAATGTAAAATTGCTTACAGTTGAACAAAGTTGTGATGAAAAGAAAACAAATATATAAAAAAATATAAAAAGATTTAAATGCATCATTTTAATAAGAAATTATCTAGAAATACACTTAAATCCTCTACTGAAATGAGATCTTAGAACACATGTCTAAGATGCACACTTTATTAATTAGATTCCTCAACTTTAAATTAAACTTACTGCATCGTCATAATCAGGATCAGTCTCATTAAAATCCTTGATAAAGAAATCCTGCATTGTGACAGATGTATATTTGTTGTACGATCTCTGGGATCCAGCGGATGCTGGGAAGAGATTGGAACTATCATCATATGCACACCGTAATTGGCTGGCGACATAATTTCCACATGGTAACGGATCCGGAATATTATGAGGGTGTTCCCCAAACCGAGCTACTTCGACAGCTGACATCTTAATGTTATCCAAATATCAAATCATTCCATCGTCTTATAAACTTAAAATCTAGTTCAAGTGTTCATGGGAAAGAAAAGTTGTAACAATGTGTATAACACTTTTGATTTAAAAATGAGATCAGGTCAAGACTTAATCTTTGTTTTAAATCTCATTAATTTGGCCTTACAATCGACTATTATTTCCAATGTAATAATCCTATTTTAAAGAGAGAAATACTAATATCATTCCGTCGTTGTTGGCCCACTCGGTGTCTTGTTGGCAACGTCGCGTTAGTATTTTTTCAACATAATATTTTAACCTCTACAAGGTTCCTGTATGTATTACTTTTATCAATTAGAAATATGGGGAACGGGGGTTATACATTAGCCTTTTTTCTTTCTTTCCGTTTCAGTTACTTTGGAAAATTACAAAAGAAAACAAATTATTTATTTTGTTACACAATTCGTTATTATAACAATTAGACAGTGAATGCATTCAAACAATAAAATTATCAAATTAACACCCTTTGAGTTCCCCTCATTTTGTTAATTAGATCTCTTTGATTAATGCTATAAACATCCAATATTTAAAATAAATGAATATCAGATTTGTGTACTATGACACGTCAGTGTGTCAATTATTCGATCCTATTAAAGAGAATACAATTGTAACTAGTATCCAGTTTCACGAGTACCCCCTAGAAACATGCATTAACGAATCAAATGTAACATCTAAGAGAATACCAAGCAATTTAACCAATTAAGATTGTTCTTTCAAAACACACTAACAAAGTTATACAGTTGTCAACTTTGTTATCATATTTATCACCCTATTACATTTATATAATTGATATGACCCTTTAAAATGATTCGTTGTGCATGTGAAGCCAAGGACATTGTTACCCTTGATAAATAGATAAGAACAATCGTTTTTAGTTATTAAGATTTAAATCTTGTTTCACATAAAAGGAAAGACTAATAATCTTGTTAAAATACACATTTCAAAATATTAACGTATCTCCTTACATCATAAGAAAATATTTTCTTTAGAAATATATTTATTATTCTTGTCTTTATACAACTTTAACAAATTTACTTGATAGTCGTTAGCCAATCAATTACATGTATGTAACAATTCTCAATAATGTAAGACATCAATATAAACAAAAAATTAAAGTTTTGTTTTCAAAAAATTGAACCGATTTGTTTTAGCCATTTCATTATTTTTCTATCGTACTCTGTTTTATCTCTGCGTGTTGTAAAACCTCTGAAGAAGTAATAGGATTGACATCTACCTTTCAAAAGTATGCATCGGGTCAGTTTTGATAATTTCTAGGTGTGTACGTCGATTTCCCCTCACCAGTATTCAATTTCCCTATCAAAAATGAGCTTTTGTCTGTTTGTATTGTTTACTACGCTGTTGTATGAAATCGTATCAATAGTTAAGTCGTCAATATTAGATACGGCAGGTTATTGTATATTATCAAATTTTGGCACTTTTGTTCTTTTAAGATCTATTATACCATTGTTATATAATGACAAGTACATTCCCAGTATTCTTGCATTTTTGTTTTGTTCTGTTGAGAACAATGATGTTTATTAGTCCACTGATAAAATAGGAAGGTTGAGATTTAAAACAAAATATTCGATTTGACCTTTTTATATCTGTTTCAAGTAATGAATTTCGATAGTGGTTGTCTTCCATCTGATCTTAATGTATTGTTATTTGTAGGCCTGTCCCATTTCAGGAGCATCTTATTCAATGGTTGCTGATTCCCAGGTTTGGTTTTTATTCGTTCATCGTTTTAACTAAACCATTAATTTTCTCTTTTCAATTGTGTTGCACATTTTTCATTTCGGGACCTTTCATTTGTATTGTACGATATGAATTTTTCTATATGTCGAAAGACGAACAGTGTTTTTAAGGGTGTCGGTCTCTAGTAAGTAATCGTCTCATTGACAATCGTACCAAATCTCGTTACTCATTGGTAATTTTAGGGGATTTTATATCAAAATAGCAGTTCATTGATAGTCACTTTTAAATGCATCCACAACTTTTACTTAGACTGGTGATCACTGGTACCCGACCGTTATTTAAATTCTTGACAATACTTTGTATATTCCAAATGCTATACTGGATATTTTACGGAGGGGACCAACCTAACGTTTACTAAGCTCGGAGAGATAAGAGCTATTTTACGAGAGAGAAAATACACCTCTCTATTTCTAATACTAGTATTGTATGTTGACGTCTTGACTGAGCAGTTGGACTGATGTATCATTGCCGTATACTCAACATATAATTAAATTCATAAAATTGGTTGAGTTTGCTTTCATTTTTTATTTCAACTGATCGAATTTATTAAATCTTAATCACATCTTTTATTCTAAATTCGTCTATTTTAGTATCTTCTAATCAGGATATCTCAATTGACGTCGAATAATTTTCTCTGAAAAAAAGAAAATAAATGATTAGATTCTCTTTTTCATATAAAATGTCCATTGGTTTTAGTTTGTTATCCGGAATTTTCTCTCTCAATCGATTTACGACTTTTGAACAGCATAATACTTATGTTGTTCTTTTTGTGTCTTTCGTTTCTTTTTTGTCCTTATATTTGTAACATATGACGTGACTCTGTACTGATACATACCGTCATTGTGCTATTGTGCTAAAGTAAATTTTTGTATTCTTGTCTTTCATTTTTGCTAATGTGCTTTGTATATATGCTTTTTTCGTTTCTTTGTTACATATTTGTTGGTTTTCATAGTGATTAAGATTAAAACACAATGTTGACGGCTGTAACCCTATTTTTGACATTTTTACCTAATATGTCTGTTTGTTTTGTTCACACATCGTTTTAATCATAATGAAATCTGGAGCTCGCATGTCAGTTACTGCTAGAAGTCCTTTGTTAATCTATGTATCATTTTGCTTAGTCTCTTTTTTTACATATTCTAAAATCAGACTCGAACTTCCTTTTAACTGAGTTTTACTTAGCGTATTGCTATGTGTTTCTTTATTCTACATTAGCTAGAGATATAAGAAGAGGGTTGAAATCTCACCAAACATGTTTAACCCCGCCACATTTTTGCGCCGGTTCCAAGTCAGGAGCCTCTGTCCTTTGTTAGTCTTGTAGTATGTTTTTTTTTAACTTTAGTTCATTTATGTGTTTCGGGTTTTAGTATGAGGTCCATTTCCACTGAACTAGTACATATTCTTATTTAGGGGCCAGCTGATGCCCATATCCTGGTATGGAATTTTCTCGCTGCGTTGATGTCCCATTGGTGGACTTCGGCTGTTGTCTGCTCTTTGGTCGGGTTGTTATCTCTTTGGCATATTCCCTACTCCAATTCTCAATCTTATTAATTCACCATTTTCTATAAGAATTTCAAAATGATTGTACCAAGGCAGGAATATTACAGTTATTATCCATTCGTTTCATCAATTCCCAAACCAGGAAATATTTTAGTTATTTTGTTACTGTGTTACCTTTGCTTTATTTGATGAATTTGGTTTTGATCGTCAGGGTAAATATGTAGTTCTTTCATAACTCTTCTAGACTGTGTTTTTTTTTTTTGTGTCCCTCACGTAACACCATATGTTGACGTTTGTAAGTCTTTTTGGAAGATTTGTATTTATTATTGGATTGCTGTGTCTCTTAAAATTTGCCCAACATATTTTTATTTGTATTCGTTTTTGTAGGTGTTTTTTTATATACCCGGGAGCTAAAGTATTATCCAACATAAGAAAAATGTACAATCACAAAAAAAATAAAAAATGAACTCAAAGGAAATTCAAAACGGAAAGTCCGTAATCTCCTACTCAAATGGAAAAATCGAAATATCAAACACATCAAACAAATAGATAACAACTGTTACATTCCTGACTTGGTAAAGGCATTTATATTCAAAACCTTACCAGACTCTCTTTGTGTTCATTTACATGATGTGCGAAAAGCCTCATCGATCATTTTTTTCTAAAGTTTTGTAGTAAAACACGCACTAGAGTTATAACATAAAATCCTTCATTTGTTATTTTATTATCACCAATTACGGTGTCAACTTTTATGCTGGTAGCATAGTACACAAACAGTTTAAGTCAAAATGAAATAATAATTAAAAAAAACCTATTATTTTTTGTTAAGTTCTTTTATTTATAACCACGTTCATAAATGATAACGACGTAGTCTTGTGTTTGAGCCGCTTTTCATCGTCAATTCCTGAAAAAAAGACACATGAAAAAATTAAATTGATGCTATTTCCTAATAAATTTCGTTAAGGTAGACGTTCGATGTGCTTAAACATTGGCATTTCAATTGAAAATTTAAGGCCATCAAACTAAATGTACATGTTTATCTCGAATGTGGACAACAGACCAAATTAACGAGTGTGTCTTTCATCACCGAATACCACAACTATGCTTTTGAAACATGAAGTTCACACTATTTTCACATTATTTTGAAAATCTGTTTCCATTCACGATGTTTTCAAGACCGTGAATTTATCATAACTGCCATATCTGTATATTTAATTGTTATGATAACGGAAACATTGGTAAATTCTTTATTTCTGTCATATTTTGAAAGACATTCTCAAACAAAAGACACATTTAATTTGCAATGAAATTTTGACACACAAATGCATAAAGTGATTACATACAGAGTTGTGTCCCTTGTATTTATCACTACAACTTTTCTTTTTTTAAAATTGAAATAAACTATATAAAAATATTTTAAAAGTAGTCACTAAGTGGCTGTGAAGATATAATAGACGAAAAAAAAAACACTTTAAGGAGGCTCGCGGGTACAACAAGTTCGTTTTTGACCATAGAAGACTTTTAAATGTTTATACTCATTGAAAAAGCTCCAAATCTTTTTTGACGTATATCATTATTATTATTATTTCAAATAAGCTGTACTTAAATTAAACAATTGTAAACTTTAAGCGATTTCTGTAATTTATTTCATTTTTTATTTCGATAATACCTCTATTTCTCCTATTACTATTAGTTCAACAGAAAAAAGTACTTTAACAAAAATGCATGATACTTTCGAAGGCAGATTTTGAGCTTAAATGAAAGATTACCCCATTTTTCATTTTAATTTTTCTACTAGGTTTATGATAAAGTTCATTTATAAAGCAAAATGCGAAATCCTATATTTAAAAAAAAAAGATTTATACCCTCGATAAATATCAAGCGTCCATAGCACTTTTCTGGATATCTACAGTTCTGAAATACTGGAACTTTGCCTTATCATGCTTGGAAATAACATAACGTTTCACCTTAAACTAGGATCCTTGTGATTGTATCGTCACTGATCTATAGGATATCAAAAATGACTAAGTCATGTCATCAAGTAACAATGCTTCTTTTAAAAATAAGGTAACCTAAAGGCGACAATACATTCAATAATTTCAATGATATACCATTTTATAATACCTGTTTGAACGTTTTGACCTAAAAACCATACCTCACTGTGGTGATGTCTCAGTACCATACAGAGTAAGGCTCCATTCATTCAAAGTAACTGGAACGCAAGATGAAAAAAAAAAAACAACTTAAAAACTAAACTATTTAAAAATAAATATTTGATATTTCTAATATTTTATTTATGCGCGATAACAAATATACAATTATATAATCGGACATAACATTGAAGCATTTACAAACACATTAGTTCTTTCCACATCTATCACATTGGGACTCATATATCACCACTATTTGCCAAATTATTGTAGTCGTCTATAAGTAACGACCAAATTCAAAATTTCAATTTGGAAACCAAATAAATCACCAATACCATAGACGTATTATACATCAAACAATTAAATTATGTTAGGCACGAACTTTTATCGGATAGATATCAATGCTGTATAAAAATGACATAGAAGACAGACTAGACAAAGTTATAATTATTTACCTCTAACAGCTTTGTCTATTGTCCGGAATTCCAAACGCCAGGGTCTGTCTCCATTACTAGCATCGCTACAAGGATTTTCACCCCAGGTCTGTAGTGTTTTATATGTCCACACAAGGCTTCCACCCATTGGATGATAAGATGAGTCTTCCGGTCGATGAGTCATCAAATAACTCTTTGTTCCGAACGGAGAATATAGATAGAACTCAACTGATCCTCTGTTTGCTTGAAATATATTTTATCACTTACAAAGTCATATTCATAATTTAATATTATAATTTTACATTTTTTAACTACTGAAAATAATTTGCTGAGTATTGCATGAAGTGTTATAGTCTTAAACAATAACAAAACTGCTATAGAGTATTAAATTACCCTCCCCATATTCCCAAATTTTTCTATCGTTTATAATTCTAAGGGCCCTAAACTTATTTTCAAAATCATCTGATATATTGCTGATGAAACTATTTGCTCTTAATTTCTTTTTGAGAACCATAAGTGCAAAATGCACGAGAGCTCTTACTTTTAGTATTTTCTATAAAATGTACATTTCCGAGCGGCATAACACTTAAAATAATTCATTCAGCGCTGATTTTTGAACATTTTCAAATATTGCATCCTACCATTGTTATTTCATCAAATTTCGGCGGCATGCAACTGTATCAATGAGAGTAATTACAATGTTGATATTCCATATCATTTATATTTCAAAGGCTGTGACTTCTCCCAAAATATTCTGATTTTTGAATTCATCAGAGAAATTACTGATGTCAACCTTTGTAATACATCAATTCCTATAAGAACTTCACACGAGATATTATTCATAATGTTGATTTTCTATACACTTTACAATTAAAGGCGAGATTGCAACCCCTACTTTTATGACATCATGACAAAGTTCCGTCTGCACCGTTGCCAGCAAACCCAATCCCTCAGTTAGCTAGGCTTCAGATAATAATAGCTTTGTCATCCCATATTTGCCTATTCGCTTCATGTTGGGTTGCAAAGAATCATGAAAGATACCAAACGTAGAACTCAGAACATGCTGTATGATGAAATGTAAATGGAAAGCCTTGCAGATCAGCTGTATCTATTCGTTATAAAGGCTGATAATACTTTGCATGCAGTAACATTAATTTTTTTATCACATAGAAATTTTAATCCAACGTCTGTAATGTACATGCATATATTAGAAATCTAATTTATCAGTATCAACAGATTGTCAATAAGATGGCAGGCAACTTTCCGTCTCTTAAGGTATGTTTCAGACAGTGGGCCCAATGCATACGGTGTTGATGATGTTGTCGCAATAGCTTGAATTCGAATTATGTGGAGGGATCGACATAAACCTTGTTTTTAGATGATAAAATATTACTCAGGGCACTGAACATTTTATGAACTTACATCCCGGTCACTTTGTCTTATTGGCCTTTTAATCATGCATCAGTATATTTATAAAAGGTAACCAGTTAATACTGTTACCTGTAAATCTAAATGAAATAGTAACTAATACAGATTCTAAATATCTAATCGTTCCACAATTGGTTCCTTGACCACTGCAAAGCACATTTAAATTATCACTTTTGGATCCACCCCTTTTTGTTCTTCTGTAATAGAATATAAAAAAGTACTTTAACAAAATTGCCTTGGGTTAATTTGAAAATGTCTAATGCTTTGATATAAAAATAAAATTTTAAAAAGTAGTTTCACAAGGAAACAATAACATATTGATATTTAAGAAGATATGTTGGTGTTAGTTAATAGGAAAGAAACCTAGATATATCTTTGATATTCATTATTTTCAATGTAAAGATGCGATTAGTACAGTCCTACAAGTTTGAATTACTCGTAGAGAAGGCATCTTTTGTATTCAGGTTCTATAAATTTAATGGATAATGGTATTTTCTCATTCTCCTTAATAACCTTTTAATCGCGTAGTGGAATTAACCATTTGTGGATTCTTAGAAATTCTAAAGAAATTCTGGACAATTTCAAATCTCGGTCTATTTCTGATATCAATTCTAACATACTTTTGATTTTTTAACCCTGTATGCCAACATTTCCCATGTGAAATTATAAAATTGTTTTGTATAAACATTGAATGACTGAATTTCTTCCTATGTGACGTATACATTTTCTGACGTCAGACACGCGAAACAATGAATGTGTTTTTAATTTGATGGTTGCTTTTGAGCTTTTTGGTAAAATTGTTTGTTTTAAGATTGTAACACAGTGATGACCGCTGTACCCATATTTTGACTATTTTATTTATAATGTCTGTTTTGTTCACACATCGTTGTAAATATAACGGAATTTGGCGAGACAGTCGTTCAAGTGAGAGTTTTAGCGCTATAAAACCAGGTTTAATCCACCATTTTCTACATTTCAAAATGCTTGTACCAAGTCAGGAATATGACAGTTGTTGTCCATTCGTTTGATGTGTTTTGTCATTTGGTTTTGCCATGTGATTAGGGACTTTCCGATTGAATTTTCCTCGGATTTCAGTAATTTTGTGATTTAACATTTTGTGTAGTTGTTATCCGGTCGCGGGATTTTCTTGTTGTGTTGAAGCCCCATTGATGGCCTTCTGCTCTTTTTACTCTTTAGCCGGGTTGTTGTCTCTTTGACGAATTTCCCATTTCCATTTTTACTTTTATATAATATCGGAATGAAAGAATAAAGTAAAAAGAAATCCACTACATATATTTAATGTTCCTAGTTGCTGTACACATCTATAATAGTGTTCTGAGATAATACGCAAAACACTTAGAGGTTAAAATAAATCACTTGAGGATCAAACAGTCTTGGGCCGGTTGTTTAACTTGTTGTTAGCACTAACGCTCCGTTATATTTTGCTAACATACTAGTATTTGTGTATGTTTATATTATTTGTCACAAACTTATTGTTCAGTTGCTGGTAGATAGCAGCGTTAAATCATTTAAGGTATAAATTGAATATGGCTGCTTTCATGATGCTACCATCAAGACCAAGGAAGGACAGAGTTTTGAGGGGAATTATTTCTCATTTAATATTTTGAATGATGATGAACTATAAAGAAGGTACATATTCGGCAAGGACTCTATTGCATACCTTTGTAATCTACTCCAAGACACGATCAGCATGGCCACCAACAAATCAACAGCACTGACCGTTGAGCAGCAAGCATGCATTGCGCTCCGTTACTATCCAGCCGGCTACTTCTTACGGGTTATACAATGTAGGAGATACTTTTGGGGTACGATAAAGGAACGATTTCCCGTGTTGTAAGTGATGTCACAAATGCCCTTATTGAAATTAAGGATGATTTTGTGTGTTGGCTTACAGATGCATTTTACACGTATGGTAGGTAGAAATCAAAGATCACCCACATGAGTAAGTGAAATCCAGAAAGCGCTAGCATTTAATTGTATGCGTTTAAAGCACTTTCTGGTTTTACATTCATCAGGAACGCTCAAAGCGGAATATTTGAAAGCCAATTATATATAAGAACCGAAACGATTTCAGAGCTTTATGACAAAAAAGACATAAAGAATATGCCAAAACGATAACCTACCAGAGTCTCGATTTAATTTTGGTGATAATTTTGTGTTTACATTTTCTGTATATCTATAATGGTTTTCAAAATTTAAAGCAGACATTCTTAATTTACTGCTGTAATTGAAGTAGTAAGTTGAGAAATAATGCATGAAAGATACTTTGTTCATTAGGAAATAATATTTTCATAACCAGTTTTGTCGAATTAGAACTAGCTGCGCTATCTTTCATACAGCTTCAAACAGGGCATTGAAATTCCTATACCCGGTATGAAAAAAATGTTCTCAAAGAGTAATTCAAATTTGAGTGACTATGTTTATCACATCTATATCAGTTAAAATAAGGGAATAACAAAGACATGTCTAGGTCTCTTTCATATCTACTAACATCAACAATTGACAGGAAGGGTCGGTTAAAAATTTACCTTTACTACACATGCTACAGAAAAAGATTATTCAAAAATTTCATTTTGAAATGCCAGCATTCAAGGACAACGCCTTCATATTGAAAACACAATTGAAACATTAATCTGAAGATTAAGGTGTCTATCAGTATTTCATTATTAATAAAGGTTGCACTTTGTAAATACAGCTGTTTCTGACAACACGCCTCTTTTGGGGAGAAATTGAATATTCATAGAAAATTAATTTTGTTTGCATACTGGTTCCCAGTTATGCTCTCTGTGTTCCATATCGCAGAGACAGAACTTGGGAATGTTACCAGTGAATAAACACGTGCATATTGTTTACATTGAAATCTGTGGTAACCTTTCATTCGAGGTAGGGGTAGTTAAGAAAATTAGTGTAAGTTTAAACTCTGAGAAGTTCAGGGCATATAAACGTTGAAAATATGCCGCACAGCCCTATATTTTGACCTTTGAAAAAAAATGTGTTGCAAATGAATTTTCAATTCTAGGATAAGATTTTTTTCAAAACTTCATAGTAAAAGTGGTACAGTGTTAGCCGTAAAAGGAGTTCCTATGGGAAATTGCATTGTCAATATTTACAGAATTGCAACCTAAAAGGTTGTGGCTTACAATGGAGCTGTTGAACTGAGAGTTTTGAAAAGTAAAATTAAAAAATACCAAACTCCAAGAAAAATTCAATTAGGAAAGAGAAGTAATCTCATTAGTTATTTTACGCACACTATCAGAATTCTGTCGTCCTTGTTGAATATATATACCATAGATAACAACGGATATGGTCCAATTGACGTAACCAGTACTCACTTCTTTATATTTTCTACTTTAATGAAATCACTGAATACGAATTATTCTCTTTGGTTATTTGTCGCATTTTTACTTGTTATGAACAAAAACAGTGCCAATAGTGGAGAAAAAAGTTAATCTCCTTCGGAGCACCTTCTCATATTATGTGTGGTGGTTTGTATCCTGTTCTGTGGTTCTCCCCTTTTAATGACGGGATTATTGTTATCATTGTGTCATTGTGTCAGAGTATTTAATTTTGTTCCTGTATTTTGTCTGATAATTTATAACAAAGAGTTTTTGCCAATAGGTGTCTCTATCATTGGTGTAATAGATTAATAGTATATGAAAATACGTTTTTAAAAAGTAAAGTATTATTTGCACTTACATTCTTTTCTGTCTATTAATTGTGCAGGTTTCAAGTGCTTGTAAAACTGGAAAGTTCTCCGCCTTCTGTACCATGTCACCAACATCAAGAAAACCAAATCCCATTGTCGGGTGAGCTGAAAGTGTAATATATGTCATTCAACAGTGTTGAAATAGAAATTTTAAACAAGAGAAAAAACGCAAGACAACATTTAACATGAATGTTAAATTCTTTATTCAAATTTGTCGGAATATAAAAATCTGAGTAACCAAACTTGGAAATTTTATGTGTTTATCACACCTTTTAAAGAACTCTGTATATGATAAACATAACTTGTAGATTAAAACGAAATACCTTTCATACATGGAAAACCTTGTTTACAGAATTACAAATAATGCAACATAACTTTTTTTGCTACATGCATAGTACATATCTAAGTAATTATACATAAAAAATGTCTACAAAGCTAAAGATTGAATCATACATCTGGATCTTTATACCATAAATGGACCTTCAAAGAATAATGAAACTCGTGTATGGTAAAATTAAAAAAAAAAACCCACTTTTTGTGCATAATTAATATTATTTACATGTATAAGCCGAAAATTGAGTTAAACAATTACGGTAAGGACTTTAATATACGTATTCTTTTTGTGTTGATCAGTTGACGAGACAATATTTGACTGTTTCTTAGTTTTTCTCCATCTTGCTACTAACGTCGCCAAAGTTATAAAGAACTAGATTTTAAAATAGACAAACTTTGAAATTTTGCTCCGTTTTCCTGCCACTGATAATTTGAGTCTGAATCGGCCAAATTATGTTTCTTTGATGTTTGCACAAGTAGATGTTGAATACTTCGCCACGTCAGATTTGGACTGAAAAAAAAAGATTATAGACGAACCAATAGAAAGAGAAAACGTATCGACAACCTGTTAACATATATAAGTAATAATATAACTGTAATTTTGGAAAACGAATGGTATGTTTGAGCAATTCGGAAGCTTTAAAAATAAAAAGTAAGTATGCTAACTTAAATCCATTTTTGAAGTTACTTTATACCAAAAGTATTTTATTAAATATAGGGCGATAATTGTCACAGAAATTTTCCATTAATGTTACAAACATATTAATTTGTTTTAAAATTTCACGAACGATTCTTGCAATTAAGAGTTGATGGACCTGCAAACGTCGAGTATCTAATAGTTTTTATAAAACCATGCATTTTTTTATAAAACAAATATATTTATTTAAATTTGATATCCTTTCAATTGAACAACAGTACACTACAACAGGTTCTGCATTATGGAACATGATATGACAACAATTCTCGAGAACATGTTGAAATTATCATTTTCAAAAATAAATTGATACACTCTCATTTTTAGCTGTTTGATTTTGATCTAGACAATCGTTAAAGCTAGATACTTATGTACGATACCTGGAATCATGATACACTTCAAGCTGGAATCAATTTCGTTAATATTTGTGAAAACTGTACACTGTTTTTTGGAGTAAAAAAACAACTCCATAGATCACGACTTTAATGACACTATAATGTGTTATATATGAATGTTAAGCATCTATTAAGATGGTCTGTAGCAGTTATTTCTACTGGTAAAGTGCTTACTGAACACAACTTTTATAACGATTTTAAGATGAGGGATATCACTAAATGCGTAAGATTCCTTCATAAAAAGATTTTGTCAATATGTATATTCTATTTACTTATTAGTGATATTCATATTTTGAAATATGTTGTGTTTTACTCTTTCATCTGTTTTGTAATATTGCATTTTTAATCAAACTTAAATTTTACACTTTCAACTTATATATATGTATATATCTCCTGTAACAACCTGTCAAAAAAATTGACAAAAATAGCCTAATTGATTTATCAAAATTTGAACTGTCTCAAAAGTATATGTCTGTGAAATTCATTATCTTCAATTCTAAGCCTTTAAAGGAAATCACTTTTTTGAAAAAAAAAAAAAAAAAAATAAAATAAAAAAAGTACACAAGCACTTGTAGTGATGTATATACCAGCAGTTGAATAGTAAAGAAGACTTTTGTATGTCTTATAAAGAAATCTGTAACTTTAAAGATAAATTAAAAGAAAAGTAGAACAGACTTCATATTGGAAGCTTTGTTATGATCATTCTTACACGATAATAGTTTATAAGGTAAGATGTGCTTATCCTTCCAGAGCACCTGAGATTTAAAAAAGTGTCACTCAAACTTGTTCAAATTGTAAGTAGTTATGAACTAAATTTATGAACTTAATATTTTGCAAAATTACATTGAAACAATGTCAGGTATTGATATATGCGGACACACACACAATAAATAAAATAAACAACTGCAACGTTTAGAAACTAAATCTACATCTTGATTAAATATATATGCATATGTTAGACACTAACAGTGAAACTTGGGTTTGTAAAAAAAAGTCTGGAAAGGAAAAAGAATTGACGATTAAATCTAGTTCCATATGCATAAGAACATAATGGGGAAGAGTTTTTTTAACTTTAAATAAACAGCTATTTAAAGACAAACACCTAAAGAAAAATAAAGAGATTTTCGACCTATTATCGTTGGATGCGTTTTTCTTAAACTTTCTTGCTCTGTAAACAAATTTCTGAATCTAGGAATGCCCATGAAATTAACTGACACTCTGCATTCATGTTACCGATTGATTGACACTACTGTATATTCATTAACAAGACAAAATCAATGCTTTCTTCTTTATAGTATTCATATTCGAATTTGAGAACAAGACCTCCACCTCTTAGAATATAGGTAAAATGCTTACTTAGAAGAATATGTACAGTTAAAGTTTTGAAATAAAATATGGACTTATGTGGAACTTACTTAATCTCTAAACATAATGCTATAGCTCCACTGACTGTTGGACATGAAAAAGATGTACCTTCAGCTCCGTCTATACAATTAGAATATGGAATTGGTACAACCTGATCCAAATAAATAAGAATTATTTAATTATAGATATTCATGAAAAATGATCTCTGCATATATATAGTTGTATAACTAGTTAATTTAATTGTAATAATTTCAAATAACATAATTCACAAAACTTATAAAGAGACCACCATCAACGTGTTTTCTCTCAATAGATTTATGACTTTTAAACACCGTTATACTTCTGTTGCCTTCATTTACCACACTATGATATATTCTTAGTTACGTTTCATATGACGTTAGAGATTTAAATTCAATTTTTACGAAACGTACTATTCCATTAGTAGATCCCTGACCTTCACCATATGCCACTGTCATTATCGAAGAACCAACACTCCGAAAGCTAGCTGACATACCCCCATTTGAAACAGCAGAAACTGCAATTGTGTAAGGAGACGTTAACAGTCCATTTGAGTTGGTGTTATCTCTGTAATTACCAGCTGCAAAAACATAAATGTTTCCTTTTCCATTTCGACCCTTTGAAAGAAGTTGAAACATATGATATGAGACATGATTTTATATACGTAGGAATTTTGATATTCATTTCTACATTTTATACTAATTAAGAAAATGCCGATACCATGTCAGGAATAAGACAGTTGTTTTTAAATTCGTTTGATGTATTTATGCTTTTGATTTTGTCATTTGTTTAAGGAATTTCCGTTTTGAATTTTCTTTAGAGTTTGGTATATTTGATATTTTACTTTTTTATAATCTGATTTTTTTTAAATCCATCTAATGCATATTTGTCTAATAGTCATTCTAAATCACAATCATTATAACAAAATACCGAACTCCATAGATAATACAAATCAGAAAGTACCTTTTGTTTAGATGTTTATTCACGGAGCCACGTCCGATGGGGATTGGGCGACTTAATCAGACGCATGATTAGTATAGATTTGAACGCTATCCACCTACTAAGAAACCTTGAAAAAAACTCTTTCAGAGAGAAGTGTAGCGGGTTTGCCTGTTACGAGCATCAAATACAACGAAGACCAAATGAAGATTGAATAAGTATTATTTCGTATCATCAGTGTTTGTAAATACATTTTATATGGAAAAGACACAATCAAATTCTAACTTGTAGATGGTATTTTTAACTCACATTGGTTACTCCATTTATAAATGCTTCTTCCAACACTTCACTGACTTGTAAATATCCATACGCTTGTCCTGGTCCCCAGCTGTTACTATAAATATCGATTTCTTCCATTTCATGAGACAGGTATCTAGCTAGTTCCACGTCGGTGGCACTTAAGCTTCCAGTTGAGTCAATTACAGCAACACCTAGTATGTTCAACAAAACGTTTCTATGCAAGTAATTTCCTTTTTGATATAATGTATACGTCTCATTGTCTTTTTCTTCTTATATATAATGCGACATTTCAAAACACATTGCACATTAGAATCGATATAAACTTTATCCATGTATACATTTAACTCAAGAAGTGAATAATTAAAACTGTCAGTGGGATTTAAACTTCATCTGTTCATTGATTCCATTTGTTGACAGCATTTTTATTTTACAAGAGATTTCACAAGTGGTACTCTCCTCTATAGACCAGTCAGTGTTTTGGTCTTTGCTGATATTAGTCAGTCGATTGAGATCTACCAGAGTGTGGACACGGTTCTCACATGTCGACTGAGAAGAAGGTTATATTGAAAAAGTTTTTGTAATCGTTTTTTTTTTTTAACAAATACACTTTATTATGATGATCTGGATGTAGGGAATGTTCTTGGTGCAGTGTTTTTGATGACAACTCAAGTTAGAGGGATACTGATCATTGTCTTTATTTGTTTATCATGTAGATTATTGTTTATCATAACGACTCATTTTCCGCGTACGAATTATCATTGACTAATATCTATATATGTATGTACATGAATACACTTCTGATTTTTTACTAGTATTTGATTTGACCAAATGACATGATAATTGATATGCATTTTATCATATTATTCTCTTGGCCTTTTGTTTTCTGTTTTTTGTTTACCATATATATAAAATGAAAGACCTATCTTCACTCACATTATTATTTTAAAATCTTATACTATTTAAAAACAATAGGTCTGTTGACTGCCTTTCAATATTGTTAAGCACAATGGCTAGCAAGGAAACAAGATTTGGCATATCAATGTACAGTGAAACCTGCATTAAGAGACCACCTAAGGGAGAGCAAATAAATGATCTCATAACACAGGTGGTCTTTTTAATACAGGTGCAATTTAAATGAAATGCACTAAAGAGGATCTATCAATAGTGATCTCTTAACAGAGGTGATTGCTTAATACAGGTGGTCTCTTGAACAGGTTTCACTGTTGTCAATTCGTGGCAACTCCCAAAACTCACCTACTCCTGTTGCATTATATGCTATTCCAACAGTACATACGTTGTTTCCAGGTTTTGATAGTATTATGCCTGCTACGGCGGTACCATGGCTGTAAAATGTATTGATTTATTGTTGGAGACGTCTACTATATATAAAACAGATAAGCAGATTTATTTACAAAATACCCGACATTTCATTTCACCAAATTGCACTTTGGTATGGGAAAATAAATTTCCCATATTTGTGCATTTATGTCAAGAGAAAAGTATAATACATCTATGAAAAAACGTATCCTTCATGAAAAATTAAGATATTTTTGATGAGTCTTCAACTTTCGGTTTCTATTTCAACAGTATGTCGTTGAATTTGATTGTTTTCATACTTAACATTCGAATGTATGACAATTAAGCAGTTCTTGATGAATTGTGACACAGTCGTCATTTCATACGTATTACAAATGTTAATAATAAAAAAAAACCCGATTCGAACAAACATCCTGAAGACATTACTTTTCTTAATCTTTGAAAGCCATCGTTTAATATGTAAGCTGCCGAACAAGAAAGGGAAATATAAAACATACAGTACTCCACAAACCACCTAACAAAAACAATTGAGCAAAACGATACCCACACAGGTAGGTACTCATTTACCGCGAAAGGGTGAGCAGTTCGTGATCACCTAGTTGCAACCTTCATGTTGCGTCGATAAAAGACCAAAACACGCCTGTTTGTCAGACAAAACTACATAACGGAATAAAACATATTGTTTTCATTTTGAAATTACCTGGAATATTTGCAAGATTGAGCCAAAATCTATTAATCAATGATTCAATCCTTTATTTCAAAAGGAAGTGAAAGAGAGGAAAAGCTATTATAAAAAAAAATGTTCCAAACTTAATTTATTTGTTTTTAAATATATCAGCATATCTATCTCATGTCAATTTATTTAATGATTTATAGCATGATTGTTGATTTCCTCCCTTATTGTATTGATGTAAACATCTTCATTTTTCAATGCTTTCCATGTGCTTTTATATTTATATTATTATTATACACACCGCAGCAATTCATGAATAAATAAACAAAGTAGATGCTTGCTCAAGCCTTAATGAAGAGATTCATACTCGGATCTAATTGCACGCAATAATATTTATTAAAACTTTACAATAACTATTCTTGTATCATATACATAACAGACGTGCATAACTGAGACTTTCTTTAAATTAGAAAATTCAACATCACAAATTACAAAGAACTAGTGCAAGTAATGAAATTAAACAGTATGTATTATATCTTAACCCCAAACAGTGGTGACATATGCTGACATATGGTTTTGTTCTGAATAACTAGACACAGAAATGCGCTCCTGAATGTATTACTTTTTGTTTTCATTTTTCAGTCCTTTCAGTTTTTTATCCTTACTGTAACTAAGGAAGCAAGCAAAACTTCACTAAGACTAGTTTAAATGCTTACACATCTGTTGTGATCCCTTGTAATGCTCTCAAACGTTTTTTAATATCAGTTTTAAGTAATGAAAAACCATCACTGCACACATACTTATTTGCTATAACCTTTTGAAACTTGCTGTATATTATTTCTTGTTATTTGAAAAAATAATTTCTATTTACCTCTATTTACCTCTGATCACAAAAAGTAATACATGACAAATCGTTACTTTAGCATTCTATTTAATATGTAAACTTTAATTGCATGCTTGATTAAAAGGATTTTTTTATTTAGCTTGTTAGAAACAAACTGAGCATATCTTTTCTAGTTGTGCTACATCTTTAATAAAGGCAATCAAAGTTCATCGATGTTGAAATTGCATACAAAATTAACTAAACCAAGGTAAGAGACACAAATTGAGGAAATTAGTTTTTCTGATGAAGTCTTTTCAAGACAAAATGCCTAAATTTTATATCTTCTTTTACATGAAAAATTGCATTTCCCTAACAACAAAAAGCTTGCAACATCCGAAATTTCCTTTTCAAATTTTAACACAGCGGCATCTCTGTGGTTTCCATCTGCTAAAACATCTATTTTTTTATTTGTTCTACCTTTTTAAAACTTACTCTGCTTCTTGACTTGTTTTACGTTTTTAAAACTTACGCTGCAGATTGACTTTCTGGTCTAGGATTATTATCATTGTCAACGTAATCATAATGGAGATCAGTAATCTGAAATAGAAACAGTGTTATGTGTGAAAAGTATTGATAAAAAAACAAATCCAGACATTCTTATAATGAGACTTAACAAATCATATTTAGTGACAATGAGCAGCACGAGATGTTCCCGATATGGAGCATGATCTGGTTACCCTATACAGGCACATTTGATCACCCAAAGTTTATTTTGGAGCTCGTGTTGCTCAGTCTTTGGTTTTCTATGTAGTGTTTTGTCCCCATCCATTTTCATGTTTTTCCCTTGCCTTGTCACTTTTTCATTGAATTATGAGTTTAAATAGTTATCAAAAGTACCAGGATTATAATTTTATACGCCAGACGCGCGTTTCGTTTACATAAGACTCATCAGTGACGCTCAAAGTGATTTGGTGTCTTCTGCCTTCATTCAATGTTAAAAGTTTAACATAGAACGTTCGTTTACATAAGGTCTGTCTCGAACTCGTTGTTGTTCTGGTGAATAGTGACATTTACCAGATTATCCTTCATATCTTCATGGTCCAAATCCAAGTACTGGTCAACAATAGCTACTTTTACGCCTGCTCCGGTAATTCCAAGATCCCAAGCAGCTTGAACATTAATTAAAGGTAAAACATCACCATTCTGAAATAATGTAATATACAGAAGGACATGTCGAATGATTACCAAAGAGACAAATATCATGACTAAATGATGTAAATGTTAGCAAATATAGGTCGTCGTCCGACCTTAAGAATAATGCAAAACCCATACTGCATAGCAAGATATAAAAGGCCCGACATACTTGAAGCTATCAAAATGTCATGCAATTCATAATCGTAGTCCTTTTTTTTTATACAATAGGTCTTGTGTTATGTAAACTTCCTACTTAAAGGAGCTTTTGATTTTGGTATATAATGTGAAGGTGTGTGGTACATTGGGAAAAGAGGAGGTGTACAGAAAGAATGTTGCACTTTTTAAAATTATAATTTGTTTCACAAAAGATGTATTGAGATTTGCAATTCCCTCAATACGTTGCATTATGTAAAATTTTGAAAAGATGCTAATCGCGTATGACTCAAATAGGAAAGGCAAAACGTAAAACGCAAAAGGCAAAAGTCAAAGCAGAGTGTTGTATGAAGTGAATTGTATGGTGTAAACTGTAGAGGGTATGGGGCCTGGTGTAAGGGGTTGTTGTGTGTGGTATTATGGTGATATGATGAAATGGTGCGTGGTGTGTGGTGTTATGGTGTAAAGGAGTGTGGTGCAATGGTATAAGTGTTATTGTTTTCATCATTTAAGGACTGTGCCGTAGTCGACAATAGTGTTACAATTTTGTGGGTAATTGTTGCAATTTTTTTGTCTTTTTAAAAAAATCCTATTTACCTATAATCGTTTTCTTAATCGTCCATGTCCATGAAATACATGTCTTGTAACAGTGTGAGAAAGACTTCAACAATCCCATAGGCAGGGTAGCACATGATTAAATTAGAAGTATCAATTTATTACAAGTTGAAATGTTTCGAAATTTAAATATTTGGATTATTTGTTTTATTAGTTTGATTTGTTATTCAAATTAGTAAATGGTAGACCATTTTGCCTTCATTTTAATCTCGCCTTTTGTTGTAGATTGAAGGATGTATCTCAATTAAGTAATATTTTGATTGTAACTTATAAAAATAAAAGACAAACGGCGAAAATAAATAAAATTGGTATATACATGTATTAGCATGTCGGGATGATGTTTTCGTTTACTTTCAATGACTACTTCGTAAATTCTAGCACAGGAGAAATAAGATATCGAATTTGACGTTTTTTCTTTACTCGCGTAGTAAAAGAAGAAAACTGAGATAAATTGTATGCAACTGTCTTGGTTCAGTTGTATCAGAAACACTTAAAATCAACTATTTGAATCCAGAGATATATCATAGTATTTGATAAGGAATATATAAAAATGATCTAACAATAACAGAAAAATACACTTAAGGTCAACTTTGCATAATTTCAAAATAATTTCCTAATTAATTAATAGAAATACATGTTTAAAAATCTAGTACCGAAGCACTAACTACTGTGCTGATAATATCTCCGAGGAATTATAGTCCACCAGCAGCGGTTTCAACCCAGTTCTTTAATTAACGAAATAACACATAATATATAGTAAATAGTTATCCAAGGTACCAAGATTATAATTTATTACGCCAGACGCGCGTTTCGTCTACATAAGACTCATCAGTGACGCTCATATCAAAATATTTATAGCCAAACAAGTACAAAGTTGAAGAGCATTGAGGATCCAAAATTCCAAAAAAAGTTGTGCCAAATACGGTTAAGGTAATCTATGCCTGGGATAAGAAAATCCTTAGTTTTTCGAAAAATTCAAACTTTTGTAAACGGGAAATTTATAAAAATGACCACATTATTGATATTCATGTCAACACCGAAGTGTTGACTACTGGGCTGGTGAGCGTCCTAAAATGTAAATATTACATTTATTTACTCCGTTCACACATAAGCTTTAAAGTAGACTTCCATTATATATTAACATAAACTGTAGAGAAGACAATATGAAATATATATTCCGTTTAACTACAACTCGTTTAATATAAAAAAAAGAAAAGATGAGGTATGATTACCAATGAAATAACTCTCCAGAAGAGAGACCAAATGACACAGAAGTTAATAAATATAGGTCAACGTACGGCCTTCAACAATAAGCAAAGACCATACCGCATAGTCAGCTATAAAATATGTGTATTTCGTAAACTTGTGCTGCATGGCTCCAGTCTAATTCAAAACTACTCAATAATTTCTTATCAATTTAAAAATTACTTACTTTTCAATCATTTCATATTGAAATTTAAACTATTCTACTTACAATATTCCAAAATTTAGGGTCACTTATTTCTGATGGATTGACACTGCTTGTCACGAAATGGAACTTTCTTTGAACTTTAATGTTTTTAACCTGAAAAGTTACAGTCAAAATATTAGTTCATGTAGTCATATACAACAGATAAAATAAAATAAAGATATATTAATAGAAATTAAATTAAAAGTCCGGAAAACTAATTTCATATATACATCCCTATATATATATATATATATTTATTTAGAATAGTTATCAAAGGTACCAGGATTATAATTTAGTACGCCAGACGCGCGTTTCGTCTACATAAGACTCATCAGTGACGTCTAGACGTGATAGAAACTACCCCTTTACAACGGGGGCACTTGCGGACGGGGTATCCACAAATGCGTCTAACAACATATGCATTGAATATATACAGACAAGTACAAATATTCATAAAACATTTACAGACTTAAAATTGGTACATTGTAAAATAAGACATCATCTTTACATAAGAAAAATAAACATTATGTACAGCATAAAAATATGAACTAAACTAAAAGTAACGTAAAAAATAACATTTAAAGTTTAGGTTCCAAAACCAATTGTCTGTTAGAGTACATTTCACTGAACATCGTTTTACTTAAACTGTCCAATGTTTTACTAATGTAGGGATCAACCTAATTCAAGCAATCACCAACCAGTATTTGTATTTTATCGTAGGACGATAACTCTGTGAAGCAGAGGCCCGGGAAAGTAAAACTTAGATATTCATTTATATCAGTTATGTATTTATAACGGATTGAGGAGAAGCCAGAACACGCTAATAGGAAATGTTCAATAGACTCTTCAGAATTAAATAAACACGTTGGCAAGTGGAACTCTCGCTAAGATTCATTCTATACAAGACTTTGCTTACAGGTAAACAATTTGGTCGTATTAACAATTTGAGTCTTGCAGACTTGCAGTCCAGGAAGATCGTCAGATACGGTTGCCTTCCTTGTGCAAAGATAAATTTTGAGAAAATATCTAGACTGCTTTTATCATTTGTTTCTTGATATTGCCTTCTCCGGACAAACCTTCCAAGAAACTGTTTAAATATATTAGAGTTGACATTCGAGTTATAAAAGTGATCCAGACTAACCATATTGAATAAATTGGTCATATATTGTGGATAGTCCCATCCCCTTTGAAGCTTTAAGGACTTGAGCTCTTCAAATACAATTCGGTATAATTTACTTGAGTCAAGGCCTTGAATCCTAGCAAAATAAGACACCCTTTGTCTATCAAGAAAATCGTTTATTGGCTCCCATCTCAAAGCTAGAAATAAAGCAGCTTTTGAAATATTCATCTAAGTATTAAAAATCAGTTTTGCGGTTTTATATTGCCATGTTTCAAGTATATGTTGACTAGAAGCGGATGACGGTAGCCATACGGCACACCCGTGTGCTAGAGAAGGGCGGATGACCGAGTTCCAGAGAGCATCTCCAAAAGATATGCGATTAAAAGTTCCGTGTTTATTAAGTAGCTTAGTCATATAATTCAGTTTGCGCTCGGAAGGATCTTTTAAGAAATGATTGATATGGTAAGCAAAAGTCAAAGAGCGGGTAAAATAAACTCCCAAATATTTATATTCATTAGTCTCGTCCAAATGAGAGTCTATATATAATTCAGTTCATTTATGTATACCTTCTTTTCTTTTTTGAGAGCAGTTACATCAGCATCGTCAATGAGAGAATCAACATCTATGTCTGTATCTCTCTCGTCTTTATTGATCTTCAGAACATAAAATACTTTCTTTCCGAATTTCATCTGAAACAATGAAACAAGTATTAAACTGCAAGATTGTTCATTGTCGATCTGTAACGAGTATTAAATTAGTTGCCTTATTGTAGAATTCACTGAATCTTAACTAACGTATCATTATAAAATATACTCCTAATTCCAGTTTTACAACCTCTTAGACAATGTTACATGTTGTTAATCTGCAAAACATTGCTTCGTGTCAAATGGTTTTAATTATATTGACTAAAACTCAAATTTTGAAATCACTAGGTTCAAGCTCATCTTAGTGGATGATGCATAATGAGAAGTCATTTACCTTTGATGAGTTTTTGCTCACTTTTGAGTGCTTTCAATTCCCTCAGTTATCATTATTACCTTGACATGACTCTTTCTAATTGATTTGAGAAACAGTAAAATACTGTCGCCTTTTTAAAACATATTTCCTTATTTACCTGTTGTTTCTGTTTATTTTGTTCACACATCGTTGTCGGTATAAAGTAGTTTTATGCGACTGTCACACAAGAGAGAGGTTTAGCTATCTTTAAAACAAGGTTTATTACACCATTTTCTACATGCCTGTATCAATTCAGGAATATAAACGGCCGTTGGTATTCAGTCATTTTTGTGTGAGCTTTTGATTTTGCAATTTGATTCCGTTTTAAATTTTCCTCGGAGTTCGGTTTGTTTTGGTATTCTACTTTTTAAGTCTTTCATTGTATATCCAACTAACTCATAATAGAAAAACCTAAGGTTTTTGAAAGGACTGGTTTTCTTTGGAAAGGAATGAGTTAGATATGCAGCTCAGTACCTCTTATGCTTAAATCTTGTTCATCGATTTTGTAATTTGTCAAACAGGATACAAAATCATGGCTAATGTGTATTGAGACAACAATTTCCAGTACCTTAATTTCTAAGGCCTCGAAAATATGCTAAAAATAGTATTGGTTTTTGGGTTTGCCGATAACCCAGACAGCTTGAAGGACACCGGATTTTAATATGTTGAAAATACAATTCATAAGCATAAATACATAAATCAATACAATTATAGATGATAACTGAATGCTGATATATGACATATATGTTGTATATTTAGTTAAATACCAAATAATAACAAATATAAAAAAGAAGATGTGGTATGGTTGCCAATGAGACAACTGTCCACCAAAAATGACACAGACATTAACAACTTTAGGTCACCGTACGGCCTTCAACAATGAGCAAAGCAAAGGCTCTTTCATCGAAGATCCCGCCGACCAGGAACAACCAACTAAAACGAGTTACCTCGGGTCAAACTACATTAAATACAAAACATGTAGTGGAAAAAAGTTGTAAACCAGAGGTCTACTTGGACAGTATAAAAAAAAGAGGTTATGTAGTGTTTAATTGATACTCACTCATCAAAACAACCTGCTTTGCAATAGGAACCCACTACTGATAACAACATCCGTGTAAAGTGTACATACAAGTGTGTAAAATACCAAATGACAAATATAAACGCATACGATCAGTTAGAGAGTATGCTACTACTGAGAAATGCAATGTTGATACTCTGAAACTGAAATCGCCACGTTTGTCATGGACGAAGTGGTTAATCGGTTATTTAAAAGAAGGTATTAACTAGAGGCTATGTCGATGGACATATTCAACAAAGGTCACTCTCCAACATTGTAGACGAGAATAGAATTCATGAACAAGGTCTCTGTTTCGTTGATCTTGATTTACTGATGATTTTTATCTGTTTAGTTTCTCTCCATCATGCTCAAAACACAAAAGAGGGACACAAAACCTCGTCGAAGGGCATCACTTCGATAAAGAGTAACAGTGTACCATATTTATCGGCAAAATTTAACTTGTTAGTAGATCTTGCCTTGGTGAACGTTATTATGATTTAAGTGTCTAGGTATTTATGATTATTTTTATCGTGTAAGGCAAAATAAAATAAAACAATTGAAATTCGTCATTAAAATACAAAAATCCCATAGTGTCTTAATTGTAGATCTTGCGTTGTTAATGGTTTCTTTCATATTCATCTTCGGTTTTCAGCAATACCTTCATACATTAATAAATGCATCATTTTTGCTGTCATGTGTAATATCAATTTAGAAAAATGGTATCAAAATTAAAACAATTTTGACTTCTAAATTAACCTAATCCATTGTCATGCAGACAGTGAGATACAAATATAAGATAAGGTGGTGTGTGCTATATTGTCAGTGAGAAAACTATCCATCCGAGACTAAATGACGTGGAAGTTAGCAACTATAGGTAATCACTTTCATCAAAAACCCATATTGTATAACAAGCTTACAAAAAGTAAAATCACAAAAAAACTGAACTCCGCGGAAAATTCAAAACGGAAAGTCCCTCAAATCAAATCAAGTGGCAAAATAAAAAGATAAAACACATCAAACGAATGAATAACGAAGGCCCTGACATGACATATGTTAAACAATTCAACAGAAAAAACTAAAGGCCTAACTTATGTACAAAACCATAAAATTAAAACAAACATGATATACACAACAAACGAATGAATTAGAGGCTCCAGACTAAGTTATGGCCATTTCTGCATATGGCGGGTTTGAACACGATTACAAGCGCCCTATCTTTGCCTCCTAGAATTGGATAGCAGTTTGACAGTACAATTTAATAATAACTATACTCATCAGCCCGATACAAAAAACAAGTAGTTTCAAATACGGAATGCAATACCAATTTGAAATCATTATACATACCTGTCTTAGGATATAGAATGATTTATGTCGATTCAGTATTTCCTTAACATCAGATATATCATATCCTGTTTTTAGTTTCATAACAATTTCATTAGTCGTTTGATCATGGTCACTTCTTTTGCTGCTTTTTGCGATTGAATCGAAGTTTTTAAACACGCCGTTTATTCCAAGTCCCTCAATTTTCTTACGGTCTTGAATGTTTGTACTGTCTTTGTTGATAACTGAATTCGCACTATGTTTTAAATTTACTTTTGCGTTAATTGAATTAATAACAACGAGCATAATAAATAGGAACATTTTCAGAAATTAAGAATTGGTTTCAATTTGTTTGAAATATATCCAACTATTTAACTTTTCATGGCAGCTGTTTTAAGATGTTATTGATTATATGTTTAAAATACGTCATTTATTAAACTCAAAAACCTTATACTATTAGAAACAGATGTACCACTAGAGAGAAAATAAGTGTGCTATTTGCTTGTTTTGTTGTTTAAATAAATAGGTTTTGGAGAATATTAAAAACAATTACGTTTCTATCCTAGATAGTTCAACAGGTCTACTCGGATGAAACAATGGAAAACTATGCAACCATTTAAATATGCATGTTTTAGGTATACAGTTTTGTAAACTGTTTTCAACAAGACAAGTCTGTAAGGCTTTTGATTTTTTTTAACGACGTATCGGTTTTCATTTTGAAGACTTCCGATTTTGACTGTTACATTTAATGAATACTAGATCACACTCGTGATATCGCGGGTCCGTGACTGAATTTAAGTATATAACTATGTGTAATACTTATTTTAGACTGGATTTTTTGTATTGGTATTGCCATCTGATAAAATCAGATTATAAGATGCACAGTTTTCTCTGCTTTCAAGATCTTTCTGTTTGAACCCGACGACCTTGAACTTATCAATTATTGGTAATATTAATTATTTGGAAAACAAGAGGGCCTTAAATTGAGTAATTTTTAATCATCAGCTTTGTCCTATATAAGTTAGAATTCTTACGTAATGCCGGCTAACAAATTGCAAACTGTACCTATACAACTTATTTTAAGTCTAGATTTTTTGTATTTGTATGTCATCTTATACAGTCATACTGATTAAAATACTACTATAGGAAACAATGTGACAATGATTGAATTTAGTAGTGTCAACCCTTTGATTATGACCCATGTATATAGCAAATTCTAAATACACAATTTGGTGGTGCGCCTATCAGGTGCGGAAAATACAGATAATTAAGGTTATAGGTAACATGCAGGTGAATATACTATTGGTATCGGTATCGGATTCGACCCGGAACTTGTTAATTATTGGCAATATTAATAATTTGGAAAACAAAAGCGTTTGGATTGGTGTAATTTTTTTATCAACACAATTGTCCTATTTTATCTATATATAAAGTTGAAGTATTTGATTTGTCGTTTTTACCCCATGACGGCTTACAAATTGGAGCTCGTTATTTTAGTATTATAGATAGATTAGTTTCTCATTGTATGGGTACGAAAATAGCCGACGAAATGATAATAATGAACTACTGAAATATGTATCTTATCTTGATATTTGAAATACAGTTCTCAACTTTTAAACAACGTGCATACCACCAATATTAAAAATTTAAGACGAAAATAAATGCAAATAATTTTGAAATTCTATAGCCTCCGTTGTGAAATATAGAAACTCAGCAAATAATCATTGATTTTAAGTCAAATTCTACCTGATCTGTTTATATTTAATTAAGAAATTACAGTAAAAATTCCGATACTACTATGAAAAAGGCTGCCCAGATCTATATTCTAATAAACTGAAAAATGTAAATGTTGGTAACAATCCACAGTTTTATGTACAGCCCTTATGTAAAAGCTATACACGGTTTGAACTGTTACAGTGGTACAAAGCTTTTCTCTGTAAAGAGTTTTGAAAAAAAGTTAAATCACAAAAATACTGAATTTTGAGGTAAATTTAAAACGGAGAATGCATAATCAAATGGCAAAATCAATTGATAAAACACATCAAACGATGGACAACAACTGTCATATTCCTGACTCGGTATAGGCATTTTCAAATGTAGAAAATGGTGGATTGAACCTGGTTTTATAGCGCTAAACATCTCATTTGTATCACAGTCGCATCAACCCCATTATATTTACGACGATGCGTGAACAAAACAGACATAATAGGTAAAATTGTCAAACTAGAGGCTGTAAAGAGCCTGTGTCGCTCACCTTGGTCTATTTGCATATGAAGCAAAGGACACAGATTGATTCATTACACAATTGTGTTTTGGTGATGGTGAAGTGTTTGTAGATATTATTTTACTGAACTCTTGCTGTTAAAAATATATCTATCTATTAAAGTATTATGCACTGTGCCCAGTAGTTAGAGAGAAAAACATTTTGTAAAAATTTACCAAAATTTACAAAATTTATGAAAAGTGTTTAAATTGACTATTAAGAGCAATAACTTCTTAAGGGATCAAATGACCATTTTGCTCATGTTGACTTATTTGTAGATCTTACTTTGCTGAACATTCTTGCTGTTTTAAGTTTATCTCTATCTATAATAATATTCAAGATAATAACCAAAAACGGCAAAATTTCCATAAAATTACCAATTCAGGGGCAGCAACCCAACAACCGGTCGTCCTATTCATCTAAAAATTTCAGGGCAGATATATCTTAACTTGATAAACAATTTAACTCCGTGTCAGATTTGCACTAAATGCTTTGGTTTTAGAGTAATTATAAGCCAAAATCTACATTTTACCTCTATGTTCTATATTAAGCCATGGCGGCCATCTTGGTTGGCTGACCGGGTTATCGGAAACATTTTTTTAACAAGATTCCCCAAAGATGATTATGGCCAAGTTTGGTTAAATTTGGGTGCAGAAGTTTCAGAGGAGAAGATTTTTGTAAAAGATTTCAAAAATTTAAGAAAAAATGGTAAAATTTACTATAAAGGGCAATAACTCCTTAAGGGGTTAACTGACGATTTTTGTCATGATAACTTATTTGTAGATCTTATTTTGCTGAACATTTTGCTGCTTACAGTTTATTTCTATCTATAATAATATTCAAGATAATAACCAAAAAAAGCAAAATTCCCTTAAAATTACCAATTCAGGGACAACAACCCACCAACCAGTTGTCCGATTCATCTGAAAATGGCAAGGCAGATAGATCTTGACCTGATAAACAATATTATTGATGTCAGATTTGCTCTAAATGCTTTGGTTTCAGAGTTATAAGCCAAAATCTACATTTTACCACTATTTTCTATTTTTAGCCATGGCGGCCATCTTGGTTGGCTGGCCAGGTCATCGTACATATTTTTCAAACTAGATACCCCAATGATGATTATGGCCAAGTTTGGTTAAATTTTGGTTAAACAATCAATAAACCTACTCCAAACATGGTTTTAACTTGCACGTTGATTCAAATGTATTTGATATAAGTATTCTCATGTATTTGAAACTTTTTGTAAAGATATAGATTTTAAACAAATACTATAAAAACTTAAATAAATAAACTCGAACACCACATATAGTTTGAAACAGATGTAACACAAGAAGGAAAACATGGGTTAGAGAGTAAATGACGCAGTTTATGCTTATGGAAAAAGATTTCACCAGTATATGTACAAATATGTAATTAATGTTCGTCTTGTCTAATTGACATATTTGTATTTACACACTTCATAGTGGAAAAAAAAATCAATTCACTGTTTACCTTTTCGTGTGATGAGCACAAGTTACAAATATAAACAATATCAATATATTCGCTTTAATATATCAATGAAATGGTGAAAAATAATAATTTGAATTTTAATCTTGAAAATTTTTATTGAACCGAGAAACTTTAATATATATATATATTAGGTTTTCCCAATGTTATCTGCATCGTCAGTTTTTTAAGAGGTCAACTGTCCGCATAATCTTCTGACTGCAAATTTGGGAATAATTTCGATATCCGTAGTGTCCAGCTTTATATAACTGTGATGAAAGATCCTCATCGTGTAATGGAACTTGTTCGAAATTGATAAGATAACGGTCAATTACATGCTCCAACATGAACTGAAAATGTTTGAGCATCAAATTCACTTTAGCCAGAGCACCTGAATTTAGTGAATCTTTGAAGAAATTGTCTTCTTTAATCTTTGTCAATCAATTATGGTAGTTTTCAAATTTCAACGTTTGTATCTTTAAATTCATGGAAAAGCACAATGAATTCATTTTACTGCACGTTATTTTACTGATAAATAGAATATTGCCATTTAACTCGTACACTAACAGCTACAGTCATAAAGGAGAAACAAAGTTCGAGTTATCCATTTCCTATAATGGTTAAAGAGGACTTCCACTCCAAGATGATTGTAAAAACTGAACCTCATACAAACAAACTTTAAAAGGTCAAACCAATTAAACATAACCTTTTAAATCAAATTAATGATTTTTAAAGTCACGTCAAGTAACGCGAAAGAGTGATCGAGTACACCTACAAGACATACCGTTCTAATGCAGGCGTATGTAGTCATGACAAATACTTGTAAAACAAGGATTGACCGTAATATAACGAACACATTCGTTTGTACCCATGAGTCATTATTGACTTTGTGTTATATGTCTTTCTTATAATATTTGAGCTAACTGAAAGTTTTATAACTCTTATTATATTAGGATTTTCATTAAAAATATGGGCTTTTGTTTCAAGTGTCGTTCTAAATAAAAATATTAATGTCAACTAGACGTTGCCTAATTTCTACAACGTCAATAAGGATGACTAAACTTATAACAACACCGATAAATATCACTCCTATGATTCCAATCTGCTTTGAAGATTTTCTACTATCTTGTGCACTATTTCGTTTTCGTTTGTACGATGATAGTTTTGTTTTGTTTAACTTCAATTCGTCTTTTGTCTTCAAAAGTATAGGTTCGAGGATTTGCTCTAATTCAAATTTGGAATAACCATACAAAGATGCCCAAAACTTGTCAGCTTGCCGTCTTATATCAGAACAAGAACAATGACAGGACGTAACTTCTGAAATAAAAAAATCTTTTCTTCATGAATCATACGTTAAGGTTTATGACCCCGTCTGTTGCCATGTTTGTACGAATTTTTCAAACTTCAATTGTATCAAAACTACAGATGTATTGAATAATGGAGATAGGTCATTTTGTACATATACCAAGGGGAAACTTGATGCAAAGCATTATGGTTTATTGTTTCATTGCATTTAATAGAAAAATAGTTCTTTGTGGCAAATAAACCAAGATTTTTATAGAAAATCCACAGTCTTTAATACAGAGATTTTCGTTATAAAATTTGAAACATAGATTACTCACTTGCTTTTCTATGATGTGCTAGTGTTAATTTTTTACAAAAATCAAGCAACCTGTAAATTCCAAAATACCTCGTGCTGAGTCACTAGTGTCAAGCACACCCTAAAAGGTGTACTTGATTTGGTCCTTATTTTAATTTGTTTTACCCAATAGCTACATTAATAAACTTGTTTTAAGGAAATCAATGCTTACACTGCATGCAATAATCTTATATATATCAGTCATGAAATTGTCAAATATGAGAGTACAAGGATAAATGCTGTGGATTTTCTATAAAATTTCCATATGTTTAGCATTGAATACACACAATGGTACATAATCCTTAAAAAAGACCGTGCGCCACCATGCAACAACAAATGAAGGCAAAATATCATGTTCACAAATACCTGTAATAACACTGAGATGGGTTATGATTACCAATGAGACAACTATCTCTCAGAGTTTAAATAAGCAACTAAGATAGATGTACGGTATACGACAATGATCAACACTCGTACTGGATTTAAGTTATGGAAAATTGTGGAGCACATTTAGGTTCCTTGTCCTTGTATCCATACGAAACAAAATGTTACGATTCTTAATTTCTCACATATATTGGCCTTCAATTATTCGGATTTGAGCATTTCCTGATGAAGGTAAAAAAAACGCGCATAGAACGTATGCAATTTTTGACGTGTTGTTTTCATTTTTCGAACGGTGATATAAGTATAATCAGAAAAAAAAACCGGTAATAATAAAGAAAAACTTAAGGTTACAGCTTCGACAGCTGTGATATAAGAACTTTTTGGTTGTATAATGTATTAAAGAGTTATACATCATCTCGATATATTTGTTTCCGTTATTTACGAAATTTGCCTTTGATCTGAATCACTGATAATTTCATTTCTCTCAGTAGAGTGATATGAAAAAATATTCATAGAAACTTAGGGCGCACGTGCAGTTGTAAATGAAATTAACAAAGTCGTCATCAGTAAAACAGCGATACCAGATATCAATCTCGTTGAGATGAACAACGATAATATATAATAGTTATTCTCTTTAATTGCGTTTGATCCGGGATTATTGTTCTCTATTCTTTAAGGTCCATATGATCTTTTGCACAATTTGAGAATATCAATTCTTGAAATTTAACGTAAATTGAATTGATGACGAGTTTGTCAGTACAGAGTATAAGCTTACAATTGTTCCATAATATAGCCGTATGTATGTTGGTTACATTAAGGTCGTTAACTAAGG
Source organism: Mytilus galloprovincialis (assembly GCF_965363235.1). NCBI lineage: Eukaryota > Metazoa > Mollusca > Bivalvia > Mytilida > Mytilidae > Mytilus > Mytilus galloprovincialis. The sequence goes on from NC_134839.1 coordinate 70,874,304, forward strand.
TTTGTTTTAAATGCCATTGACCTGTTTATACATTTGTTTATTCCAGAACATGTATATTGATTTGTTGAGTCCTTGGAAATAGAAACAGCTTATAAACTGAAACTTATGGTATTTCTTTAAATAATGACAGAATTATTCAAACATTACACCATTGAATATGAGGTCATTGGTAATGTGCATAAGAAAGTAAATATATACTAATCGCAGGCTTATCACATCATTTTGATAGTTTATCTGCTTTCATATTTGCGTCTAAATATTAATTTCTTTAAAAAACAAAATGTTAAACCATAAAAGAAACTACTTTTAATTATAAAGGTTGGCATTGAATTAATGCTGGACTAGCCCCTTCTTTAGACTTTGTTCTTTTTTTTTTTTTTTTTTTTTTTTTAAATCAAAACACAATGTAAAAGACAAAAATAGAAAAAAAACAAGAAATAATAATCATAAATATCATGCTTTTTTTTAAAAGAATTTCTATGTATAATTTTGTATCGTTAACCTAAAGTATATTTTGTGTTTGAAAGCATTTTTTTCTGATTCCTACTCTTTTGTTTCACTTTCAACACTTATTAATAAGTTTGATGATCTTTTAACATTGAACTTACCAGATATATTTAATACTAACGATATTGTCAATTCGTCTGCTTTTTCGGCTGAAACAATAAAGATAATATTATATTGCAAACACATACATACCCACACACTAAACACACACATATATATTTAGTTAATATCGTTACAACAAACACATATTAAGTTAAGAGGATGTGAAATATGCAATTTAGTTCCAACTGTATGACATCATGTACAAGGGAAAACAACAAATGACACACGATTTGTATTTCCTAGCATTACGCTTACATTTTCGACGTATTTGGTATAAAATTTTGGACTCAAAATTTTAAAATCGTTGTCTTTTCTCTTATTTTTCATTGGTCGGATCATATGCAATATCTGACTAGTGTTAAGCAGCTTCACATTAGTCGATACCTGCGTTGTATTCTAAGTGGTATATTTCGCACTGTTGATTGTGAACTGTGTATCGTCTGTTCAGCATTTGTTATTGTCTATGCATTTATAAAACAAAACTAATCAAAACCAAGGAGTAAACAAAGACTCACAAAACCAAAGGACATTTACACCAACAGTTATAAAAAATAAAAAAAAGAAACAACACGAACTCCACTAAAAACCGGGAGTGAAATTAGGTGCTCCGGAAGGGTAAACATTCCCTGCACCGTATACGGCACCCGTTAAGCAGTTAAAAACGGTAACCAATTGTTAACACATTAAACATGTGTGATTAAATATCTATAAATATAAATCAATATGCAATTCGAACGTTTTGTAGTTCCTATATACATGACCATATGTTTTTATTATAAAAACTATTATGACAGACGCAATAGAAAACCAGCTTTGCTAGCGAAAGTATATCCTCTTAGTATATAGCTGTTTGTGTATGCAATATCGTACAAGTATTGACACCTCATATTTTTGTTTTCACCGCTTAAACGATACATAAATGTCAATACATTTTGAATGAATTTTATCGTAAAAAGTCTCTTAGAAGCAATTCTTTCTTAAATATATACTAGTATTCAATTAAATAATACTACACGACAACTTTAGATATCAATTAGCCTATGTAGTTCATAAATGTTTCTCGTATTTTATATTATAGATTAGACCGCTGGATAGATTTACTCTAATCCGTTTTGTTGTTCTTTTAAGCAGATACAAATTGCAAAAAGAATGTAGTTGTCGAATTGTATAACATTTTTAACATCTTATTGTTTTGCTAGAATTTGTTATCTTGATCAATTATGTTCAAATATCTCTATGAACTTTTGAAATTTTTATTCTGTAATGAATGAATTAAGCGAAAATGATATACCATGATTCCAATTAGTTTGTGTATTTCCAGGACTAAAATAAATGCCTGGATACTTCATTTCATTTTCCCAAGGACAAAGACCAAGTTCTGTAACGGAAAGCCAACCTCCCATGTCGCTGCAACTGTTTGCTTTCTTGTACTTGTTCAAAAAGAACCTTCGGCGGACATAGGAACGAATTAGGCTAATAATATTTAAAAACATAACGTAATAAAAAACATAACAACTCTTGAACAAACAATGGAACAATCTACAATAAATGATTGATAGATGTAATTTAATTTATGAAATATAGAATTTCTAGATAAATGTCAACAAACATAAGCGTCGGACATACTCTCCACAAATAACATGTCTAAAAAGTTATTACATCATAAAAGAATTTTGTTTTTGAATGATAAAGTCAATACATATTTTGGGTAACAAATATAGAAAAAGCATAGTGGTAATTATTGTTTTTTAAATTTTTCATTTTAATGCGTACATTTACTCATGATTTAGACTTTTCTACCTCAGGAATAGATAACCTTAGCTGTAGTTGGTAAAACTGTTTTTGTGGTTCTCAATGCCATTCGACTTCGTACTTTGTTTGGCCTTTTTAACTTTTTGGGATTCGAACGTCACTAATGAGTCTTTTGTAGAAGAGACGCGCGTCTGGCGTAGATACAAAATTAAATCCTGGTATCTGTGATGAGTTTATTTACAACCACTGGGTCGATGCCACTGCTGGTGGAGTTTTAATTCCCCGAGGGTATCATCAGCCCAGTAGTCAGCACTTCTGTGAAATGAATTTTCATTTATATAGTCATATTTATAAATTAACTGTTTACAAAACTTATGAATTGTTGAACTACAAAGGCTTTTCTACATCAGGAATAGATTACCTTCGCTGTATTTGGCAAAACTGTTAGGAATTTTGGTTTTCAATGCTCTTTGACTTCGTACTTTGTTTGGCCTTTTTAACTTGTTTGGATTCGAGCGTCACTGATGAAACTTTTGTAGACGAAGCGCGAGTCTGGCGTAGATACAAAATTTAATGACAATCCCTACACTCGAGATCACGCAACGTGTATAAACTACCCCGGAAAAAATATAAATCGATATTATCTGTTATTTTACCTCATATACCTTTTTAGGAATATGATTTATTAAAAGCAAACGCGAGGAAACTGTTTATTTCAAATGGGGTTATTAATAGTTTTTTTAAGGATTTTTAGGAGACGTGATAGATTTTTAATTCACGGTTAGTAGTGGTGATACGTCCTTTTGTAAAAATATCATCGTGTTGAGGATAACTCTGAAAGGTTTCAACAAACAAATAAATAGATGATGAACGATTGAGATAAATTTATAAAACACATTAAACATGTTAAATGCTTACATGTTGTTATTGTTGGCATTTGTTTTTCTATAGACTAATCTAAGCAGGTTCTTAAAATGTAAGACCTCATAAATTTGATAGGCAACTAGGTAAAGATAGTCGGTAAGATAAATTCGTTACACAGTGTGCTAATTACCAAATACGAGATATTATGAATGGGGTCAGTAAATTTCATATGGAGATTAATTTGGAGACGTATCACTAATGGACAGATAATTTAAAGGTAGAGTATATGTCTTTATTTACATAGAAGAGTTATTTCTATTATAAACTATATACATACAGATGAAACTAAGGGTACCATCGGATAAATCTTCGGGTATGAATTCGTAAATAGTAGCGTGTGTAATGTCGATTTTTTTTTGTAAAGACTAACAAATGAAACGTAATCGTTTTGATTCTAAAATGTTAACATTTCATGCGTATTTTGTCATGATTGTATTATCTTACAGGAAGAAAATATAAAATCTTCTTCATTTGTATTGACCATTTAAATGAAATGTTTACATACCCAGTCATTGAGAAATATTTCGCATTCCCTCCATCACCAATGAGATCATCATAATCATCATACGATGTAGATATTAGTCGATCTTTGTTCATCCATGACATTTTATCAGTTTCGCGTGCATCAAAAATGAAAAATATCTTTTCTACCCCTCCTTGATAAACAGCTAACTTGACCTTAAACAGAAATCAAACGAACATATTACGTGATTAAGATTTATTTTTTTTTCATTTTAATTCACCTTGATAAAAAAATAGCTGTACACAACCATCATGATACTTAACCAATCGAAAGTAAACAAAAGGATGTTTTATTCATTCATTTATTCATTCAATCATCTTCATTGAAGATGTTTAGATAAATTATAAAACAACAAGAAGATGTGGTATGATTGCCAATGAGATAAATTTCCCCTAAAAAAATATTAACATTTATTATTACAAGTTTGGAAAATTTTCATAAACAGTAAAAAAGTAAAAGAGGGTCGACAGTTACCAGAGGGACATCAAAACTCTAAAATAAACTTAGATCTGGCCAAAAAAATAAAAACACATAGAAATACTTGTGATAATACTATTAACACAAAAATATACGTTTTTGGCACCTTCCTTTAAAATTTCTGAAGCTATGACCCCTTAAATAAATATTATTTGTATTTTTGGTCATTTTTGCTAAACAAAATCCATAATTTTAATTGTTTTTGGCATAATTAACCTTGGCCGCCATCCACGATTCAAAAAGAATCTTTCGGTTACAAAACATTTGGGATCGTACATGGGGCCAAGGTTTTCCTAAAGGTTTTAGGTCTGAAAAGTGTACAAAATCATCATATTGTGACAAACTGTCTAAAATGGGCTTTCTTTGGAGAATATTATGTACTTTTATGAAAAGAACTGATTTATTTAGCATATAGGCTTTTGAAATAGACCCATGTACGAACAAAATTGTGACCTTTTTGGTGTTTTATGATAAAGTTGATATTATAGGCCATGTTGTGCCATAAGTGAACTTTGTCCTTTTGTTTATAAATAATTCGCAACTCCTCCAAGACACAAGTTACTGTATTGAAATATTTTTAACAGCGTATTGATTCGTGATAATTTGTATAACGATCAAATTTACTATTTCAGAGTGCTTACTACAAGTCAATATAAGAATCTTTTGACATCTTACTGATGAAGGGTATTAAGGTATCAATTATTTAATATTTGTTCATGATTTTATTATTTTTTGGTGATGTTGTACCCTATTAGACTTGATTATTATATATTATATTATGTAGTGTACTGTATCATAATTATATGATCCATCGACCTTAAGCTTTATCGTTGTCATACATTTTTATTTTTATATTTTACCTTTTGTACTTTAAGGTCTGACCACTTCTCCACCAATTCCGATTTATAATGTAAACCGGACATAGATCCAGTACGCATTGCATATGTAACATTTGTGTTAGCTGTATGTTTCGATGACCATAAGTCAAAAATATTATTTTGTCCTCCAAGGTCCCCACTTGCACCTCTAAACACCACAACTTTAACAAATTAAAAAAAAGATATATGTTTAGAAAACAGCTATGATCCTGAAATTATACCACATTTTGTTACATCTTATATTTTAGAAATACTTCATAGCAGCTAGATTTGTTTTCATTTAACAGTTTGCATTGTGTTTATATTTGACGATTTTATCGCGTGCGAAAGCGAGGAGAAAATACCATGGTAATACACCTTATCACTATTTAGTCTAATCCGGGAAAACAGTCATTTATACAACTTACTGTTTGGGTCAGGCCGCCGAAAATAGAGGTCATCAGTAGTGAGGTGAGAGAGGATAAACTTTATAAAGCGATCATTAAGAAACTTTGATAGAATATGATCCACTTTTTCGAAATTGAAATTGAAGTAAAAAAATATTTTGTTTGAAGTATTTACAGTAGTTTAAACAGGTCTCATTAAAAGTAGCATGCATAGTGAATTGTTTAAACAGGGTCCCAGATAGCTTCAACTGGATGAAAAAGTTGTGTAATTTTAGAACATATCCGGAATGGAATAAATAGCGATTAGGTGTATGGTTGCGAAATGACACTGGGCCCATTATTGGTATGTTTTGATTCTTCATTAAGCATTGCCGTCCATAAGCTGGTGGAATTTAAAATCACTTGTTTCGTAATTTTCCTCTAAGTAGTCGGCAAACTTGTTGCATTTTTTATTTAACGGAGCATCTGACATTATATCCGCCGGAAGAAATGACAATCCAGAAATCTGCATTAACCATATCCCAATTCAGCTGACTTATTTTTGTTCTTATAAATTTTTTTATGTGTAAAAACCGTTTAAAAACTTAATAACTTTAATGTTCCGAATAAACTCATCAAAGATACCAGGTTTAAATCTTGTATTGACGCCAGAGGCGTGTTTTGTCTACAAAAGACTCATCAGTGACGCTCGAAACAAGTTAAAAAAAAAAAATAAAAAGGGCCAAATAAAGTACGAAGTTGAAGAACATTGAGGACAAACATTTCTCAAAGTTTTGTCAAATACAGCTAAGGTAATCTTTTCCAGAGGTAAAAGAGCCTTAGTATTTCACATTCTTTTGACGTCACAACATGTCAAAACTGTGTCTTTGTTTCCCACCCTCTGGCCGATGAGTTTTTGGTGTTAAACGTTTCGTTGCGATGTTTTTCGAGCCCAGTGGTCAACATTTACGCACGGACTCTAATATTTATTAAGTTTATGTGCATTTGAAATTTTAAAAAGATGTTTGAATTCAAACCAAATAAATGATCTAGATATTACATACATGAATTCATAATTTGTTTTTGAGTTTCAATTTATTTTTGACATAAAAAAATCACAAAATATTAAGGAGAAACAGATAGACCTATACCCTGTTTATTTTCTTTCAGATCTTGACCTTTTCTAATATTTTTCAATTATTGCTAAAATTTACAGCATCACAGCTTTGTTTGACAGTGTACTTCGTATTTTTTGCAATATGATTATTTGTAATTCAGATCTTTTAATCATATAGAGAACTTACATGGATTTACAGATGGCAGAAAACTGCATTTTTAATGGAAATATGACACATATTTATTTTTAAAAACATAGGCTCTTCTATCTTATTTTTCAGGGACATATTATAAAATGATTGACGATGATCCCTGATGCGAAAAAATTCACAAAAAAAAAAAAAAAACAACTAATAAAAGAAGATGTTGTATTGCATCAAGATTGTTCCAAAATGTTAAAATTATTTAAATGTATTATCCACGCTTCATAACAATCAAATTCCCGAACGTTTGGCTACTTTTTACTTTGACATTCTAGTATAAAACAAAAACAGGTGAAAACTAGACCTCGATACAACGACATCATTCGTAAATTTAACTAAATATGCAGACATCTTATACGTTCAGGTATTTCACATCCAATCTTTAATGGTAATATTCTTTACAAAGCACAAAAATGTCAGTACTCACCTCAAAAGCTAACAAAACTTTAAACAGACTAATCAAGAAAGGATATAGTTACGATACTGTTGTCAGGTCATTAAAGATTGTATAGTTTACCTTTAATACTGATTCACTTATAGGGTCTTTGCATCAGAATTAAACACATTTATTCCAAAACCAGTTGTTGGCATGAACTGGTTGTGTTTTTCTCATATATTTTATGATGGTATAATACTAAACAGCTAACGGGTAGGATTGTGCTTGATATTCATATGATGAAGCCATAATCTTTCAATCAGTTTAATTATGGTCTGGGGCTGGCATTTCAGTAACTGCTAGAAGTCTTTTGTTAATTTATGCATTATTGTCATTGTGTTTATTTTCTTTTGTTACCTATTCTGACATCGGAATCAGACTTCTCTTAAACTGAGTTTTACTGTGCGTATTGTTGTGTGTTTGTTGTTTCTACATTGGCTAGAGGTATAGGGGGAGGGTTGAGATCTCAAAAACATGTTTAACCCCGTCGCATTTTTGCGCCTGTCCCAAGTCAGGAGCCTCTGGCCTTTGCTAGTCTTGTCTGATTTTTAATTTTAGTTTCTTGTGTATAATTCGGAGTTAAGTATGAAGTCAATTATCACTTAAATAGTATACATATTTGTTAAGTGGCCAGGTGAAGCACGCCTCCGGGTGCGGGAGTTTATCATTTCCATTCTCAATGTTATCTTAATTATCTAAAACTTTGTGACCTCACCATTTTATCGTAATTTAACCTTTATTAAAAATTATTATATTAGGAAAGTACGAAATAAAAAATATCCCCTTTTCCTTATTCTTAAATATAGAACCAAGTAAAAGACGAGTCACCCATAATTGTTCTATACCGTATATCGAATCGAAAGCGAACCGTGTATATGTTAATAGATTTATTTTGTTATGATATGACTGATTTGAACATTTCATTACACATAAACCGACAGTAAAAACATACAACAGAATTCTGATTTCAAAATAGAATATAAGATACCTCCTATATCATGATGTGTACAACGTGTTGGGTCACTATCTAGACAACTAGCGTATGTACCAAGATCACATATCTCAATCCTGCTTATTGTAAGCGAAGGCGTTGTTCCACCAGACTGTCTGCCAAAAGTTCCACACTCCTGCAGTTGATGCCCATTCTTTTTCCATTGGATGTTTTTTGTTTTTGTATTGCCGAGTTCTGAGGTAATGTGATGTAAGGTTATATCTTCTCCATGCAAAACATTATAATGATTATATGATACTTCTTTTCCTTTGCAGTAACTGGATACTAAAATTGATAATGTCAGCTGTTTGATTCCAAAATTTGAAAGGGAAGCAAAATGATTATTCACAGTATTTGTTTTGCCAAAAGTCATGTATGTACTAGTATTTTAACCTTTTTTTGTAGTTGTTCAATACTGCAGTAAAAGGTTAATTGTACTCCCTAATAATTCTACGAAATACAGTAAATCCGGGAAAACATGCTATACATAATTCATGTACTGTCATTTAAATGAGTTTTAATGTTAAAGTACTCAGTACACGAGAATCATAGAGCCACTAGAGGTTGCTGTAATGAAGGGGAAAACAATCTTAAACTTAAGATGCAAATAAATGCACCATGAAATTGTTTAAGTATAGGAACATCTGGAGTGATTGAAGATTGTCAAAGTAAGGATATGAAAAAAATAGAATAACATGTTTAAATAACGAAGAAAAATCAAACGCAAATCAGAAAAAGAAAGAACGAAAACAAGAACGAATTACTGACTGAAATACTTACCGAAGTATAGCATCACAAAAAACCTGAGTGTCGAATTCAATATTATGTACATCTTTGAACTGTAATTTCGTGTTCGATGACTCTCTTTAATTAATGCACGTGAGCTTTTTCGTGAAGCTACGGCTATTTCCTTTGACTTTTCTTCAGTGTAGTATTTTCTTCTCAGTGTTCTTGTTAACAGATCTGAAATAATTGCGAAAATATTTAACAAGTATGTATATTTTTGAATGCCTTTCCAGATGAATCTATTTTCAAATGTACCTGATGAAAATTGAATTTAAACAATCATGTTATCTCTTATAAGGAGAATATGGTATTCATGAGATTATTGACACATGATTGAATTTAATGAGTCGGAAAAAAAATGATTATAATGAAATAAATATCCTTACTCTTATTGGTGCTTATTAAACCTTTTTACTCCACGTTCCTGTTGGGTGCTTTTAGCAAACAAAAAGTTATCACATAGTATTTTAAAAAAAAATCAAAAGTAGTTCAATTAAACATAATCATGCAATAAACCTTTAAGTTACCTTATTCAATCTCAGTGTTTAGAATACATCTATGAGCATTTTTTGCAGTTCTTCATGCATGTATGTTTTTCGCTTGATCAGCCCGAAATGAATAATAATGACGAAGTTCCTTCCAGTGTTTCTGTCAAGTTTGGTTAAGCTTAATGACATCAGGTGAAAAGAGTGATGTGTACAACGTTAAGAAAATAAACCAAGAATCGGCAATAATAGTAATAGGTTTCCATTACTTAGGTGCTTTGAAAAAGGAAGGGAAAAAACTTGTAGCATTTAAAATGATATAAATATCTTTGTATGTTTTATATTGTGATACTTTTAATTTATCAATTATTTATGTTTTCTTCTGACATTGCCGGGATTTGATGTCATTAATACGCATGCCATACTATATTATTTGATAATTGTCAACAATAGATCAAAATATATGAAAAAAAGGATCACCAATTAACCAAAAATCAATTAAGACCGACAGTATTGCGTCAATTTTAATGACAAGTCACCGTACATCCATCAACCGTAAGGAAATTTCAAACCGTAAAGTTAGCAAAAAGAGGCCCGGCTGACAACATGTGAAACAATTTAAAATAGAGAAAAAAATAAAATTAAAATGCTACTTCAATGAAGGAAAACAATTTCGAAAACAAACCAACGACAGGCTCTTGGCTAAAAGAAGAATGTGCAGAAGCAACCTTCATCATAACATTGGGATGTGCTATGACAAAACATTAAAAGAACCAACCGTGCAAATCAGTTGGTAAGGGCTCGACTCATTCAGTATATAAACTTTTGACACACAGACTCGCCTTTACGTACAACGCAAAAGTTTAGATAAAAATTACAATATTTGAACGATGAACTATACAACATATTTAGTCAATAAGCCATGACTGAAAGTGCGGGACCAATGTACAAGCAGGTTTTGATGGCATTCGTCAACTTTCGAATTTTAATATATATTGATTGTTTTTTAAGTCTGACGGAAAATGTTATACATGCATTATCACTGAACTAGTATACATACTTTTTTTAAGGGGCCAGCTGAAGGACGCCTCCGGGTTCGGGAGTTTCTCGCTACATTGAGGACTCATTGGTGGCCTTCGGCTGTTGTCTACTCTATAGCCGGGTTGTTGTCGCTTTGACACATTCCCCATTTCCTTTCTAAATTTTAGTCCATATTTATGATGAGAACAAAGCAAACTATACTTCATTACTACATAATACATGTTTCATGTATCACCTATGAATATTTGAGTATTTAGTATGACGATAAAATTTCTCTTCTGTACTCGTACTGTCAACAATAAATTTATTTATTTTGTAAAATATGAAAAAAAATATTTCCGAAATCATAACAACACAATTATTATATTCAAATTTTCTTGTGTACGTTATTTTATGTCTCATTGGTTTATACCATGCGTCTCCTTTATTAATATAATACATCAATCAAAACCTTAGTTACTTTTCATTAACTGTTTCTACAACGAAACTCATTAAAAATTTTGAGCCGCGATTTGTGATGACACAAAACATCAACATAAATTATGCACCTACATGATATGATTCATATAATGTTTTAATAATAGTTCCTGTAGATAAATTATCTTTGCATGACATTTGAATGTACAAGAAATGTTGATCAGTGTAGTTTTTAATGTATTATTTCATTTGTTTGTCTGGTAAAGCGGACTAAAAATATTTTTTTTATGATCAAGGTCTTGGGTAGTTTTATAACATATGACCTCGTACGATATTTTCTCCTTCTTTTGGTTTTCTGATATTTTCTGTTTACTTATTTTGCTATTTGTTATTTCTGGTTTTTTTTCAATGTGTCGTACCAATGCGTTAATAATGGAAATTGAAATTAGAGCGAAATCTGAAAGAGCTTGTAAGAAATGTAACAAATATTTTGTTCATACTGTCAAACCATGCATTTACCTTCAACTTTACCTATTGTATTCAATGCTAATCAAACTCATTGTCACGTCCGATTTGAATTCATTATGCATTCAACGTATGTGCATGTATGGTAAATGTGGTCAGTTTGAATTTTAGAAGGTCTATATCTCCAGTAGTCTATTTTTGAGTAATTTATTTGTATGCGTTGAGAAACGTACGTTTAACGACCCATTGTTACAAAAACGTTATAAGTGGCTGGAAGTAAACGTCTAACTGATAAGACCAAGTCAATGCATGGTTACAATTGGTGAATAGATGGTAACATCCCCGCAGTTCTGGGTTTGATAATACTCTGGAGATTGACATTGAGGGTCGGTAGCGTAAAGAACTTTAAAACAGAAATTACTTAAACTTTCTTCTGGTGAACTTTCCGTTCGTTTCTCTTCAGCAACATGCATGAGTTTAAGGAGCAAATATGAGTAAATGGTTTAATCCCTCGAACAAATATACGGACGCAATCATGATTTGATTGACTGTTATTTATTATCTGTGTAACATCTAACCAAATATATGCACCACTAGTCATCTAAAACATCCCCTCCCCTGTTCAGATTGTGACATCAGCAAATGTGACTTATCACCAACTTGCATCTTATACTGTATGGACAACAAGAAGAGGCTATTAGTAGGACTGACACTCTGCTTCTCTTGATCATACAAATCTACTACGATGAGCATTCTTATTCATATCTTTTCCTTTGGTCTTTATGGATGGTTGTTGTACTGGTAATTATGTCAAATCTCCTCATGTTTTAATTTATCTCAAAAAAGATTATTGGCGGACTATTGTATTCTATGTTGATTCAAATTTTGTGCAAAGTACTTCGAAAATAGATTTTAATTTCAGTACAGTCCAGTTTGCAGAAAACTTCCGTAATGTAGGGTTAATAATATACTAACTCGTCAAGTTGAAAGGGCATTAGTTATCAAATTCATGTTCACCAATTTGACTCAAACTCTGATATTTAATTTAAAACAGACTAAAATATTTATCTAAACAAGTGAAACTGCGAGCAATTGCTCAATAATGATAACGTACTCCTGAGAAAAGTGTGAAAAATGTTTTCAACTTGGATGTCATGTGAAAAATGATGTAAGTGTTTAAGAACTTAACTCATATATACCAGGATTGAAATTCTGTATCTTCACTAGACGCGCGTATCGATTACAAAACACTCCTCAGTGACGCTCGAATAAAAAAAAGTTAAACAGGCCAAACAAAGTACGAACTTGAAGAGCAATCAGGACAAACAATTCCTTATTTTTTTTGCCAAATACAGGTAAGGTAATCTATTCCTGAGGTAGAAAAGCCTGAGTGTTTCAAAAACTCAAAGTTTTGTAAATAGTTAACTTATAATTATAAGCTGCATATAAATAATTATTCATGTCAACACTGATTGTTAACTAGAGAGCTGGTGATAACCTCGGTAAATTAAAACTCAACCAGAAGTGGCATTGACCCAGTAGTACAGGAAGCGGTTGAACGCATCACATGTTATAGCTGACTTATATTACCACTGAAACCAAATTTTATAATTCTTGAAATGTAGTTCCTGAGAAAATGTAACAAACATTTTCAACTTTTCATGTGTGAAATGATACAAGTGTTTGGTAAACATGAATTAGTTGAGTGATGAATGTGAAAATGCATCACACGGCATAACTGACTTATATAACCCTGAACACAATTTTCAGAAATCCTTGTAGTATAGTTCCTGACGGATGAATGAATGGACTGACGGACGGACTGAAAGAGGTAAAACTGCATATAATAATTACAATATGTCGGAAATAGACAGTTGACAATTCGTGTACTTGATAAAATATATCAGCATTTCGTGTGCATGTATCTCAGTCGAGACGCGATCTTATAATTATCGAGATGACATTCGAAGATTGGCAGACGTTCATAACCTAAAATTAACATAAACATAAATATAGATAGAAGGCGACCTCGTGCAATTATACATTTTTAGGTCTGTTTGATTTCAAGTTATATGTTAAACAAATAAGTTAATCATCGTTTTTACCGATATAAAAATGATTGTGTTGTGGATCGAATCAGTCAACGAAATGGCTCACCTTTGTTTCATTTTTTATGTTGGTATTAATTTCCTTTTAATGGCTAAACACCACGAATACATGCCTAACAAATATTTAGCAAATGGTATAGATTAAGGTAACATGAATACGAATCCAATGAGGTAGAAGTATTCACTTGCAAGTGATTAATTCGTCAGCCATGTTTGTTTGTTTAATTTGACAAAATTGAACCAAATTGACTGTAAAAGCAATATGAATGATTCTGTGTCTCATTGACTTTTTGCTATGACCTTCTTTTTTCAAGTTTAAGTTTTAAAAACTTATAATTTTACATGAGAGCATTAGTGTACTTTCATTTAATGCTTTATATATACCCATACCATGTCGAAAAGTATTAAAAGAAACTCGGCATTTTAGAAACGGAAGTGATAATTATCACAAATCTCTCTGTGTGGGTGCAAAACATTTGAATGAGGCATTAAAAATCAAAACAAGATATTAATGAAACTTGCATATTTATTTGTAAAAAATACATCAACATACATAAAATTTTATGAAAAAAAAAATGAAACACTCGTTCGCTTTCCACTAACTGCCTGTATTACTATACTTAATCATTCGCTGTGTCATAAACTGAAAGGCTGCTTTCAAAACAATACTTTTTCCTAATACTTTAAATATTGTGACTCTCAGTAACTCTATTACATTTTTCAATAAGTTTTGATACATAAACATTTACAAGATTTTTAGAGGTTTGCTAAGTTACAGGCAATGTTCCTAAAAATTGATAATATCTCTAATAAAACTGCAGTTCTGCATTTATCTTTTACAAATTAAAAAGATTACTTAGTAATTGCAACATATACTCTCTCGAGTAAGAATATGTTCCTTTCAAAAACACGTTTAGGTTCCGCTTAAATTTGAACTTTTTAAAGTTACAAGTTAGCAAACATTGAATAATTTAACAAAACATTATGTGAAACGTACACAAAATTTCATAGTTTATGGATCTAATATTATACAAACGCCGTGGACAAGTTATAATTAGTAGCATCACACAAATATATATATATATAATATATATATATATATATATATATAGGCACTATATAACCCCTACAAAATTAGCTCATATTCTTGAAGTCTGACTGAAGGTTTAGTATTTACTACAAGATGAAAGTCCACAGTATTTTTATTTCTCACATTATTTATAAAACGAAAATGATAAAATATGACTCTCCATATCTTTTAGCTTAAATATTGCGTAAAAACTATTCAATTTATATCTGATGAAAAATATAATTAATACCCATCTTTTTGACCCCTCTAAATAAATGAAATATACCGGACTTAGCGGTTGACAAGAATTAAAAAAAAAAGGAAAATAACTTTCAACTTTTTCATGATTGACGTTTACTTCATTAAAGTAATAGTGATCATCCCCCACCCCTAACAAAAATTAAATAAAACAACAACAATATTAAAAAAACAATTTGAAACGTTCATAAAACAGGATAACATCGAGTCCGTCGATTCGGATGCAATCGACCAACGTTGAAAGACATTTGTTTTTTTATGTTTGTTCTTATGATAACTTATCGTTCTTATAACAAAATGTATTATAAAATTGAAAACTAATCAAAATATGAAATAACTTTTTAGCCAAGTATACACGAATGAAAGAATCTTGGCAATTAAACAAATCCTATTTGTCTCATACAAACAAAGTGAAATTTTGTCTAGGAAATCAAAATTAAAAGTGTTATATTTTTGATAAAAAATGTGATTTCAAATCTATTATTGCAATTGATTTTTTTTTAAGGACAAAATATAATTATGGGTAAACCAAAAAATAACAACATAATTTCCTTTGCAGAATACAATACGTTCATCTTCAATATGTATATTCACAATAAAGAGTTTGAATGAAATGGTTAAATTAAACCTGTTCACATGACGCAAACTAAATATATTCTTTAAACATTCATTAACAATAATAGGAAACCTGGGTCAAATAATAAAAATTGTAAAACATCAATTCGTATTACTAGAGCCATAGCTAATACAAAATCATAACTTGTTCACGACGAGTGTTTGACATATACACAAAACAGTTTGGCCGTGTTTGATTACAAAGAACCTGGTTTGAAAACCAACAAATTATTTTACGGATTTTTTCAGATTTAGGTAACGATGAAACCTGCCCTTAAACAAGATTTATCAGAGTCAAAATGAGCGTTATATAACTGGTTCGTTTATTATAGACGAGTCCATCTTTAGAAAAGTGATTTGGGATAAAATCATCAATGAAATGTAGTGTTGTGGTCATTGATCCGGATGAAATATGCAAACACTATATGTGCAAAAGTAAATTTATTAGCGAGAGACATCAGTTGATTTTATGTAAAACGGAATTTTTAAAAAAATGTAAAAATTGTAACATTTTGGATATAATGTACTATATAAAAGAAAAAAATATGACGACAGCAGTTGCTAATATGCATTTGTCGCTATTCTATAAAGTTTTGATATACTCGTTTTTCTTACTTTTTATGGAGGAGGCATTTGTAAGTTTTTGAAAGACCGGATTTTGAAACCGTATCTGGTTTTCTTGCAATCAAACACGACCTTATTATGGACCTGAGAGATCTATTTAGTCCAATCTGTGTACTAATGGAGTATCATTATTTTTCTAACCTACATGAAAATAACTTACATGTACATTCTTATATCTTTTCTTAAAACATATTTGTATCTTACGTAAATGAAACATGATTTATGAATAAATAAAGTACCACATCTATATATCATAAAAAACATTATAACAACCATAAATACATATAATAGCCTCGGTATATTTGTTTTAGAATATTGTTAATAAAAACATTTGTTTTTGAAAAATTATGTGCTTGATTGATATAATTGACAAAAGATTATAAACAAAGGTCTATTCCTTTCGATCTGAAACATATTTCCTTTTATGGACAACCAGTAAAAGTTTTTAAGTTGTCGCAAGTTATAGGGGATAACATCAGCCATTTCAATAGTGTTTTTGTTAGTTGCTTGTTTTGTTTTGTTTTGATCTGATGAGTCACGCCCTTTATAACTGATTATATAATGTGTTCTTGTGTTCTTACGTTACACACCTGTCTCGGGTTGGTAAGGGATAATGGATAGTGCGTTTATATCCGTTTAACCCCGTTACTTTCTGTATATGCCTGTCCCAAGTCAGGAGCTGTCGTTTGTTATTGTATATGACATTTTTTTTTTAGTTTGTTCTTTTGTACTTAAACCTGGTTGTTGGATTTCGCATTTGAGTTTGTTTTCCGTTTTATTTTGTCGGGACATTTTCTAGCTTGCTATGTAGTATCGGTTTTGGTCATTGTTGAAGGACGTACGACAACCTATTTATTTCCAACATCTACGTCATTGGTATCTGAAGGATAGCTGTTTCATTGGCGATCATCTCCTTATTTTATGTTCAAACTAGGAAATGTCAAGTTAGAACTTAGAAATGTCAAAATGAACATTCGAAATGATAAAAATTGAAAGCCCGTACCTGATTTTCGTACTTTATAAATGTTATCATATTTTAATATAATTTTAATCCATTGTTAGCTGTAAAAGGTTTATATACTGTTAATTATTAGGAAAGACGAGTTGTAGTGATAGCATTTCAATAAAGATAATAGTTTAAAAATTTGACAGATTTCACCAGAGTCTTAAAACAGTTACGCAAAAATAGCTTGATAGTTTAACACAAGATTGTATATACCCAATGTGCAAACACATGCATAGAGATGCTGATGTAATATATTTGATCCTTTATATACAGTGCCTTGACCTTCCGATGTCATTCGGAAATTTGTGTCGTTCGGTTGCTGTCTCATTTACGTATACCCCAATCCCCTCTTTTACTCAATACTCTAAAACAAATTTGTCGAGGCTAAAAAATAACAATAAAAAGTCATACTGTGGGTATTCTTTTCTGCAATTTCTTAGAATGTTTTGCTTTATATATCATGCACTTACTGCTATATGTTGTCATACTACTTATTAGAACATTCCTTTCATTTGACGTATACGTGATGTATATACGTTTTAAAGTAAACTTAAAAAGTCCGACTCACATGTTTTGTCAATTTTTCTATTTATTAAAAGAGATACAACTTTCAATCCCTTATGCTAACGCTATATTCCAATTCAACACCTACGTATATTGTCGAGTAGTATGTAGTTTGTGTGTTTTCTCTTTTAAAATATTATGAAGTAAACAAATCAGTTTCTATGCTTATACTATTCTGATCATATGATTTTACCTAACTCATTTTTTATCCTTAAAATTTTGTTCTCTTGTTTAAAACTGTAAAGCTGTCGAAAAGTATAAAAAATGACCTTTGTGTTTTCTGAAGTGTCATTTAGTTTTAAATCATAATCCTCTGATAGGAACTTTAAAATGTTCTTTAATTCATTATGCAACAACGCATCTTTTTAACCCAACTGCTTTATAAGCAACATATAATGACAGTAATACAATATAATAATATGTTTTATGCATTTTACACAATATACGTAAATTTGAAGAAAATATAAACTAGATATATGTACAAAAAAGTAAATGTCACACACAGATTTAAATACCCTAAAAGAGCAATTAAGCAAAAGCTTTGTCTATAATGATATGCCTCCTGCAGATTTATACTTGTTATTTACAGTTAATGGCAAGTCGGTTTTTACAAACAAAAAATTAAAAAACATCTTTTTGGTTCTTGTATGGTATTGTAGTACATAAAAATATAATCTGTACTTAAACGAATGTCATTTGGTTTTCTGTGTGCTCGTCCTAATCTTCGAAATCTTTATCACGTTTTTCGTTCATTTTGGTCTTTAGGAGACATATCATTTTAAAACATTTTCTGTTCATTTGATCGTTTGGGGACTTATCAAGTGGCGTATTGAACCGGTCGATTTTAATTTGATAAGAAGATCTCAGAAGATTTATAAATCAACAAATAAAAACAGGTTTTTACGGTTAAGCCTTCATAACAATTAATTTATAAAACGATTTTTTTAGAGTTTGGCATGATACCCCACCGAACAATATAAGTACAATGACACCTTACGGTTTTAATTTTGTGGGGACGCCATATCAAATATCGTGCTCAATCTTTAATCCTTCCTACAGGAAGCTGTGATAAAATACCAAAACAAACACAGTTAATTGTCAGAAATTAAGATGACAGATTAAGGGGCATATGTAAATCTATGGACATTTCTCTCAATATTTTAATAAGAATTATGCAAACATATACAAATATTAAACAAAAATCTTAGATATTTCACATTTTTTTTTATCACATTTTTTAACAATCACAAATATGCAATACAACACGTAAAGATAATAAAACACATCATAATTACAAATAAGAATACGTAACTTGCTGAAAATAGAAACAGAATGCATTTCCGAGATTGTATAGTTTGTATGATTAAAAAGTATATGGCATTGTTTTCCGTGAGCCAAAGATTTTTAGAGAAGACGAAAATGTACAAGAAATTACAAGGTAGGAGTAGAGTTGTCTTGGCCAGGTTTTTTCATGTTATATATATATAAAACAATTCAATGATTTAATTTTACCTCATTAAAGTTTATGTACTATATAAAAAAGAAGTGGGAAATACACAGAAAACATTAAAGCTCGTACGTCCACAGAAACTTTCAAAGTCATTGTAAGAAAAAAAAGTTTTTGTGAGGGTCTCTAAATCAGTTTAAACATGAATATCAACTTAAAAGTGTTATGAGTAACAGATAAATGCCTGATTGAATGTGACGGCAACAGTATACACCGATCCTTTGTGAAGGTGAGATAAAATTCGTTTAAAAACTTAAGACTGATAGAGTACCCAAGCAACTTCATTTAAAGGAAAATTCGAAACTGAAAGTCAACAATACAAATGAATGCAAGTTTAGGACAACATTGATGTCTACATGTACAACTTTAACATACAACACGGAAAACCACCAATTCAATGTAAGAACGGAAAAACATTGGCGCATACATGTACAACAAAACTAACAACAATAAAAATCAAATTGTAGGCAATAAAAACGTGACCTTTGCCGATCACTTCTGACCCTCAGTGTCAAAATGGTTCTGCTATTTCTATTTTCATGAATATTTCAACATATGCTTTAATTCTGGTCAAGTACCGGATAGGTGAAATGAGGGATCTATAATCCCAATACACAGATGTTCAAAACCAGAGCCTCGAGATCATTTATCTTACCGTGAGTGGTATAATCTTGATCCATTTAAATAAATATACATTGTAACATTTTCAATGAAAGTTTAGACAAAAGTTTGATGAAAATAAGATAATTGACGATGGGCAGGATGATTTATGAAAGACAAAAGTACCATTGATCACATAAGCACCTTAACTTCCACAAATAAAATGAAACTAGGAGAAGCTTTATTCCTAAATACATAATGCAGCTCATGTATAAATGGAAATATGAATGAATGGTTTAATACAAACTATAAATGTTTAAACAAGGATTTGTATTATCATCTATTATGATTAATGAATTTTAAAAATAGAGATAATGATATACATGCCCTGAATATTGATATAACGTACAGATAAGCGAAAAATCGCAATATTGTCATAAGCAGATAATAACATTTAATGGTTGAAAATCACGAATATAAAAGAAAATTTTAGATCTGCTTAGAACAACAATGTAAGTGGTTTTCTTTAAAAAAAAAAACGCTAGCAGTTAACATTTACAGTCCAAGATTATGTACTGTTTACAAAATAATTTTAAATATTGGGTTGATTGTAGTGTTAAATACCGTATAGCGGGTTATTTCCGCGGAGTGTAAATTTTCGCTTATTTTCGCGGATAGAACAAAATCGCCAAAATAATTCCACCAATTTAAAAGTGTACATGCAAAGGTATTGATAAAAGTTTTGAATTCGCCAAAATAATAACCGCCAAAATATACCTTTAAGTTATTGAATGAAAATCGCTAAATCTTACACCCGCTAAAAATAACCCGCTATACGGTAACATGTAAGTGATTATCAATATATTGCGGGATTCTGAATTGTTTTGTAAAGGGCTTCAGCGAGGTACGAAACTACAACTATTAGGAATGATGATTGTGAAAAACAACAAATATGGAGGTTTCCAGCTATACAATTATTTACAACTTTACGACACTATGGCTTTTTAAAATAGAAAATGTAGCGAATACGGGGCCATTAGATATTTCATGGGAGTGTTAAATATAAGCAAAATGATAACATAACTGGTTTAAATCCACCATACTTTTAACAAAAGACAAATGTTTCATTACACTCAGCAAGGTATTTAGGTATGGACAGACTTTGATTTTGAAAATATTGAAATAAAGAAGAATTAAAATATATTTAAAAAACAAAAAGAGAGGACAATTCACCTCCAAAAACTGTCTTGTAAAATCCTTTTTTGTTCCTACATAAGGCAAATTATGATAAATAAAACGCGTTAAGTTATTATTAAAATTCGCCATCATGAAAATGTTGCTAATCTAGTTGCCAAAAACCTGCAACATTGTTTCAGTAAGAAGAAACATTATTTTATATCACAAGCTTTTAAAAAATCCAGAATCTAATTTTTAATGTAAATTTTATCATTTATCACATCTGTCTACAGAGGTAGTTACTGAGTTAAAAAAAATATTCTTTAAAAAAATTGTAGATTTTCGTTTCTTGCCTTTAACCTAAACAGGTGTGTATACCAAACATTTTTACTGACATAATTTAAGCCAATATTGCAGAAATTGAAGATTAAATTATCTAAACTCTATTAAAAGCTTCTCTGATGTTTAGCAAATATCTTTTGATGGCAATGATATCGAATACAATTATCACTCCGAAAGTAGCGGCAATGAAAACTATACCCACTAATCCAATCTGCTGAGAAGATGTCCTGTCATCCTTCGCACTTGTACGCTTGCGGATGTTTTTGGACAATTTGTTCTGTTCAAGCTTCATTTCCTCAAGGGTTTTTTTCAAGAAAGGTGCCATATATTCTAACATTTCTTCCTTCGTAAAATTTTTATTCTTCCAAAACTCAAGCTTTTGTTTGAATGAACAGAGACATGGACACATTGCTGAAAAAGAGATACAATACGGGATTTGAAAGTATGAATAATGTTGTTGTGGAGAGTTGCATCGAAGGTAATCATACCACATCATATTTGTGTAAGTACGATATAAAATTACTTGGATATAATGTTAACTACGAATTTTAATCCGGTGTGTCTATGAACAGTCGAAATATTTAACTCTTCTTTAACACAGTGAGTCCGATGGGGACCTATGGTGGATTTCAATAAATACACACGATACTACTAAATTTCAAAGATATACAATAACACGACAGCTAACCTATTTCTGCACAGAAAGCGTAATATGTTTCAAGACACAGGTGAAATCAGTTTTCTTTTATTCTGTCATTTTTGCGCCTGCCCCAAGTCAGGAGCCTCTGACCAATATTAGTTCATTTATATTTTTTAGAGTTGAGTGTGACGCCAATTTTCACTGAAATACTACACAATTTTACTTAGGGGCCAGCTGAGGACCACATGAGGTGCAGGATTTTCTCGCTGCTGTTGTCTACTCTTTGGTCGGGTTCTTGTCTCTTTGACATATCCCCCATTTCCATTTGCAATGCTATTCTTTGAATCTTTATCAATAGTATTCTGAGAACACAAATCTTTCTCTGCATGATGATGCACACATATCTATCTTATAATATAAACATAATACCCTTGGATAAAGGTGTTAGCGAAGAAATAGATATCACCCAAAACGCAATCGCAGGTAATAATTTTATTCATCAAGTATGTAAATCACCGAAGGACATTAATCAAAGGGCAGTGTCTTTTTTTAATACATTCAACGCCGTATGATTCAAGTGTGCGCTATGTTATTAGAAAGATAATTGAAGTATAAATAAGACTTTGTTTACCGGCGAGCGGTAGTTGATTCTCACCGGATCAGTAAACTCGGGGTCAGCGGGTGTTACTTTCAGGCAGTATTATCCGTTGCTTTAATCATCACATATTGTTATTTGGGCGGGACTTATGAAAGACTAGTGAAAAATCAGCAAATGGATAATATGAGAAATTTCTATAAAGTGTAATAAGGACAAAAACTTACATTCATTAACTTGTATGTATACTGAGTTTCCAGCACGTTTCCCTACTGCATTTGTGACATAGCACGTATAATTTCCTTCGTCAGATTTTTCTACCGAAGTGAACGTGATGTTTGGGTTATCCAAAGTACCACCAGTGGCTTTTCCTGACAACGGGTGTATATTATCACCGTTTTGCTTTTCCCAGATTAGACCTGTTGCATTTGGGAAGGATTCATAACTACAAGTCAGTATCAAAATTGAGTCTGCTGACTCGTTTACACTTATAAATGCTGAGTGTTGCACTGTGTTGTAAATGATGTTACTGTTCACATTCGGAAAGTCTGAAAATAGATTTAAACTATTATATATCCGGCGGAATATTTATTACTATTTCATCTATATAGGTCAATACATTATTTCCTAGTATTATCAGATGTCATTAACTAAATGTGAATTCTGGCTGTTCATTTATAAAATTGAGAATGGATTTCTTTTCAATTGCAGTTGCTTGATATTCAGAGAAAAATGTAGACCTCATTTATATCAGTAACTTTAGTAGATCGCAATGTGCACTAACCCCTTGTTCAAGATATTCATTTAACATCGATCTCTGTACTAATTTATAACTGTTAAATTGTTAATCTCCTCCTTGAGGACACCGCCTCACATCTTGATTTTAGTAGAACAGTTATTAGCAATCAATTACTAACAAGATAAATTGTAAGCTGTGGGATAAAATAAAATCCACCGTTTATTCTATACGTCTGTTAAATAAAGGCAACAGTAGTATACCGCTGTTCAAACTCATAAATCCATGGACAAAAAACAAAATCGGGGTAACAAACTAAAACTGAGGGAAACGCATAAATATAAGAGGAGAACAACGACATAATACTACAATGTAACTAACACACACAGAAACGGACCAAGCATCAGACAAAATCCCACGAGAATAACAAATATAACATCAAAACCAAATATATGAATTTGGGATAGACAAGTACCGTGACACGTCTTATCGCTATGTCAATTTACACTCAAAAATAAGAGAAAACAAACGACGCAACGTTAAATTGTAACACACACAGAAACGAACTATAATATAACAATGGCCATATTCCTGACTTGGTACAGGACATTTTTAAAGGAAAAAATGGTGGGTTGAACCTGGTTTTGTGGCATGCCAAACCTCGCACTTTAATGGCAATGTTAAATATAACATAGAAATGACAACATAATATTACAGGACTACAATACAAATAAATAGGAAAACGTATTAAACTCTTGGTAAGTGACCCTAGAGTTAATAATTCAGCTACATCCAACTTTGATATAGCGAATTTAAAAAAAAAGTGCGGATACATATTGTTTTCTCTTGGTGCAATAATTCGAGCATACCAATAAGTTTTAAATTTTGCTTACCTCCATTTACATTAAGCCAAAATCCACCACTGGTCCCGTTAATCATATCTTTCTCAACAGCACATGTGTACTCCCCTTGGTCACCAAACGTGGCATCATTGATGGTCAGGCTAGTGGGTGTTGGCTGCTTAAATTTTATTATGTTTTTAGTATTAACACAGCTTCCATTTAATGACCAAGTTATTTCTGTTGAATTAGTAATCGGTGGATAGGACTCTACGGCACAGTCGATGGTAATTCTTTCCCCAAATGTAATGTGTTTATCAGATTGGTTGTGAAATAGAACTGAAATAAAAAATAAATTAGAATTAGAAATTGTTAATGATTACAGTTGATTGTCGTTGTTTTTTTAAAGACAAATTCTATCAAACGCAAAATGTATTGCTATCGTTCAATCACGGTCAAATTTTCTCACGATTCGAAAAACGTTTAATATTTAAATAGGTTGTCAGATGGTTGTGTTCCTTGAATACTATATATTGTTTATTGTTTATTTTTTAAAATATATATCATATTAAAATCAAACGAGAAAAAACAAATATGGAAAATGAATTGGTCATGTGTTTCCACTATTATAGTTACGATACATTGCAATTCTAATGATGATAAGAAATAAATGAATTTGGATGGAGAGTTGTCTCATTGGCACTCATACCACATCCTCTTATATATATGTAGACTGCAGATGTAACAAAAAATTATAGAATTATAGCCGCATCGAAGTCCTCGTCGTTGCCTACACAGTTTGAGGTTCTCATGGTAGCGTGCTCACCTCGTGTACAAAAGGTAACGGTTTTTAAAGACCAGACATTGCGGTTCTCTGCTTTCCCCTAAGCATGCAGCATTTAAGAGTAAGACCAAGGCTGGTTATCTCTGAGGTAGGTTCTAAGGTAGGATGTTGTGTTCGATTAGAGTGTCATGTATAATTTTATCCCAAATACAAATTAATTTTGCCATATCATACTTAGCTCATGATAAATACTTGAAGTATTAAATGTAAGTATTAGTATGACAATTTGGTTTTAATAGGCAAAAATAAGCCAAGAAAAAAATAAGACAAAAATAAGCAAAGACCCATCGAAACAACATCTGATAAACAAATTTAATAATACTTTTAGATATTTGGATGATATTTTGGCTCTCAATAATGACGACTTCAGTATGTATATTAATGAAATTTATCCTGTTGAACTTACTTTAAATAAAGCTAATACTAACAATGACCACTGCCCTTTTCTCGATCTTGATATCTATATCACTAATGGAAAGCTGAATACTAAAATTTATGATAAAAGGGATGATTTTTCATTTCCTATCGTTAATTATCCGTTTTTAGATGGTGACGTTCCCTTGTCACCATCTTACGGTGTTTATATATCTCAACTTGTACGATTCGCTCGTGTATGTAACAATGTTTTAGATTTTAACGAGAGAAATTTATGTATTACTGAAAAATTATTACACCAGGGTTTTCGATATCACAAACTAGTCAAAACATTTACTAAATTTTATCATCGGTATAAAGACATCATTCGTAAATATAGCTCAACATGCAGACTTCTAATACGTTCAGGTATTTCACATCCAATTTTTTATGGAAATATTCTTTATAAAGCACAAAGGTGTCAGTATTCACCTCAGAAACTTACAAAACCTTTGAATAGACTTATTAAGAAGGGATATAATTACGATACTGTTGTCAAGTCATTAAAGATTGCATATTTTGGCGTTAATATTGAGTCACTGATAAGGTCTTTGCATCGGAACTAAACACATTTATTCTAAAAACAGTTGTTGGCATGACACGGGTTATGTTCTTCTCATATATGTTATGATGGTATGATACTAAACCCCTAACGGGAAGGATTGTGCCTGATGTTCATATGATGAAATCATAATCTTTCAGTCAGTTTAATTGAAGTCTGGAGCTGGCATGTCAGTTAACTGCTAGTAGTCTGTTGTTATTCATGTATTATTGTCATTTTGTTTATTTTCTTTGGTTACATCTTCTGACATCAGACTCGGACTTCTCTTGAACTGAATTTAAATGTGCGTATTGTTATGCGTTTACTTTTCTACATTGGTTAGAGGTATAGGGGGAGGGTTGAGATCTCACAAACATGTTTAACCCCGCCGCATTTTTGCGCCTGTCCCAAGTCAGGAGCCTCTGGCCTTTGTTAGTCTTGTATTATTTTAATTTTAGTTTCTTGTGTACAATTTGGAAATTAGTATGGCGTTCATTATCACTGGACTAGTATATATTTGTTTAGGGGCCAGCTGAAGGAAGCCTCCGGGTGCGGGAATTTCTCGCTACATTGAAGACCTGTTGGTGACCCTCTGCTGATGTTTTTTATTTGGTCGGGTTGTTGTCTCTTTGACACATTCCCCATTTCCATTCTCAATTTTAATTTCCCTATACTGACGTTTTAATAAATGTTTTGATAACTATTTACACCACTGGGTCAAGGCCACTATTGTATGACGTTTCGTCATCTAGGGTATCACATCCCAGTAGTTAGCACTTCGGTGTTGACACGAATATCTAATATATAGTCATCTTCATTTTACTGTTTGCAAAAGTATGAATTATTCGAAATAATAAGGATTTTTTTTTATCCCAGACATAAATAACCTTCGCCGTATTTGGCACACATTTTGAAATTTCGGGTCATAAATGCACATTAACTTTGTACTTGTTTGGCTTTCTTACTATTGTCATCTGAGCGTCTCTGGTGAGTCTTATGTAGACGAAAGGCGCATGTGGTGTATTAAATTATAAGCATGGTTGGTACCTTTGATAATTATTATGTTTTATATATTTTTATATGTTTTCTCTTATTTTTGAGTGTAAATTCACATTGCGATAAGACGTGTCACGGTACTTGTCTATCCCAAATTCATGTATTTGGTTTTGATGTTATATATATATATGTTATATTTGTTATTCTCGTGGGATTTTGTCTATGTGTGTTACACTTTAGTGTTATGTCGTTGTTCTCCTCTTATATTTAATGCTTTTCCCTCGGTTTTAGTTTGTTATCCCGATTTTGTTATTTGTCCATGGATTTATGAGTTTTGAACAGCGGTATACTACTGTTGCCTTTATTTATATATATTCCGGTATCTGATGTTTTTTTTTTATATTTTCGGGTTACAAAATGCATGTGATTATATTTCTAAAATGAAATGTATGAAATATTATGGTACGAAATGGTATGTGATTGGTACGAAGATTATGGTTCGTTATAACAGACATATTACATTTTATATGCTTTCTTAGAAATAGCACTTACCTGCAGACCATTTTTTCTTGTAATTTAAGTTATCCAAAAAAAATGGCAAAATTAATTATCAATTTGTTTGGTGTGTTTGAGCTTTTGATTTTACCATTTGATTGAGTTCAGTATTTTTGTGATTTGACCTTTTAGACATGAGGACAATTCATCAGGTTTAGGAACTACTGACGACCTGCTTTGGTTGAAGAATGAACTTTATTTTCAAAAGTATATTATGTCCATTCAATTTTGGAAAGAGAGACGACCTTGTGTGTTGATATTGAACTCACTATTTATATTCAATGAAAATCGTGAGGGGGGATTGGAGGAGGAGACAATTGAAATATTCTTCGTTGACACAACACACGTGTTTTTACTAAAAACCTCCATCGGGTATGATCTAGGTCCAAATTTAAATTCCAAAACGAAGAACTTTTAGGAGATCAGGCCGTGAAATTTTATCAGGTCAACTTGTCCGGGTCAATTATCTTATGATCTAATGATATTTTTCAGTAAAAAATGCGACAATGTAAGATATTTATTTTTTATGATACTTAATAGTTCATAATCAAATAAAAACACTATAAAAAATTAATAGAATTCGATAAAGTTCCATAAAGAAAAAAAAATAGATAAATACGAAAAGTGATCAAGGACCAAGAACTGTAAACTATTAAAACTAGAGGCTCTTAAGAGCCTATGTCGCTCACCTTGGTCTATGTGCATATTAAACAAAGGACACAGATTCATGACAAAATTGTGTTTTGGTGATCGTGATGTGTTTGTAGATCTTACTTTACTGAACATTCTTGGTACTTACAATTTTCTCTATACATAATGAACTTGGCCCTTTAGTTACGGAGGAAAATATCTTGTAAAAATTTACAAAAATTTACCAAAGTAATGAAAATTGTAAAATAAAAATGACTATAAAGGGAAATAAATCCTTAGGGGGTCAACTGGCCATTTTGGCCTTGTTGACTTATTTGTAGATCTTACTTGGATGAACATTATTGCTATTTATAGTTTATCTCTATCTATATATAATATTATTCAAGATAATAACCAAAAACGGCAAAAAATTCCTTAAAATTACCAATTTAGGTGCAGCAACCCAACCACGGGTTCTCCGATTCATCTGAAAATTTGAGACCAGATAATTCTTGACCTGATAAACAATATGACATCATGTCAGATTTGCTCTAAATGCTTTGGTTTCAGAGTTATAAGCCAAAATCTATAGTTTACCCCTATGTTCTATTTTTAGCCATGGCGGCCATCTTGGTTGGTTTTCCGGGTCACTGGACACATTTTTTTAAAACTGGATACCCCATTGATGATTGTGGCCAAGTTTGATTCAATTTGGCCCAGTAGTTTCAGAGGAGAAGATTTTTGTAAAAGTTAACGACGGACGACGACGACGACGACGACGGACGACGACGACGGACGACGACGACGGACGCCAATTGATGAGAAAAGCTCACTTGGCCCTTCGGGTCAGGTGAGCTAAAAAACAGTTTGAATATATAATAACCTATGTATTGCAAAGAAAATCTTTCTGCATAAGGTGAAGAATTTACTTTAATGTGCTTCTGTTCAAACAAAAATGAATTGAACACACAGAAAGCATGCGCATTTGTAAAGTTTTCAAGGCGATATTATACAAATATAGCCTTTGTATGAGGTCGATACAAGGATATATTGACCTGAAAGAAGTATATTGACTGAGGACGAAGTCCGAGATCGATATACTTCTGTGGGTCGATATATTCTTATTGACCTCATACAAAGGATATATTTGTTATTTTATTAATTTCCGACCATATTTGTATCAAAATCGTCATTTGATTTTGTTTGGATTTTATAGATATCATATTGTCTCCTTGACAATAACAAAATATTATACAATTACTGTCTTTTGATGAGGTAAATATGCGGTTTTATTGACTTTTGAAAAAATGATATTCACTGAGGCCGATGGCCGAAGTGAATATCAGTTTTTCAAAAGTCAATTAAACCCATTATTCCATATTGGTATTATTTTAGTAGGTTTCTCTATACGAATTGGATTTTGAATAAAAAAAAAGCATATTCACCTGAGAAAGTGTTATTCACCGCGATTAACGTCACATCTTTTTACCTGCAACGTTACGTTAAAACGTTTCATGTAAACTTTGTTTTGGTATAATATGTTTGTCATTAAATCATTTTCTTTTCTCGGAATATGGAATAAAACAATTACTGTCTTTTGATGAGGTAAATATGGGGTTTAATTGACTTTTGAAAAACTGATATTCACTTCGGCCGTCGGCCTCAGTGAATATCAGTTTTTCAAAAGTCAATAAAACCGCATATTTACCTCATCAAAAGACAGTAATTGTATAATATTTACCGAAACAAAAGACAGTAATTGTTTTATTCCATATTCCGAGAGAAGAAAATGTATTAAATGACAAACATATACCAAAACAAATTTTACATGAAACATTTTACCATAACGTTGCATGTAAAAGCGCGTGACGTTTGGCGCGGTGAATAACACTTTCTCAGGTGAATATGCTTTTTTATTCAAACTCAAATTCATATAGAGAAACCTACTAAATTAATACCAATATGGAATAATAGTTGTTATTACAATTGCTTTTTTTGTTTGTTTGTCTTTTTTCGTCAAATAATCGATCACAGATATCGTTGGTTTTAAAACGTTTAAGATCGTTTAACAATATCCTGAAATTCATTACACATGTTACATGACGTCACAAAGTATATTGGTTTTTATGTATTCTAAAAATAACTGTGCATATGCTTTTTTGCTGTGCAATATGCGTTTTGCTATCCGCCGTTTTCTCTCTACCTTCGAAAATATAGTTTAACATGTGACTATCCCTAAACGAATCAAATTTGTTAAAATATACGAATTAATGATATTAGATTATATTGTAAAGTGATTGCCAAGTGCTAAAACTCAAACAAAGTTAATGATTGCAATCATTTACTATACATGTATTGCCAATGTTATTTCAATTGATCGGGCGGAGCTTACGTTTCAATTTGAATAAGAACAGTCTATTCGAAGATTTGTGTGATAAGGATGATTGTCGTTATAATTATTATTACTGATTTATAATCACCTATCAGTATCACCAAACAGATATACAAACTAGAGGCTCTAAAGAGCCTGTGTCGCTCACCTTGGTCTATGTGAATATTAAACAATGGACACAGATGGATTCATGACAAAATTGTGTTTTGGTGATGGTGATGTGTTTGTAGATCTTACTTTACTAAACATTCTTGCTGCTTACAATTATCTCTATCTATAACAGTACTTTCTGTGGAAAATGTTATTGAAAATCTTCAAATTTTAAGAAAATTGTTAAAAATTGACTATGAAGGGCAATAACTCCTTAGGGGGTCAATTGACTATTTTGGTCATACTGACTTATTTTTAGTTCTTACTTTGCTGTACATTATTGCTGTTTACAGTTTATCTCTATCTATAATAATATTCAAGATAATAACAAAAAAACAGCAAAATTTCCTCAAAATTACCAATTCAGGGGCAGCAACCTAACAACCGATTATACGATTCATCTGAAAATTCCAGGGCAGATAGATCTTGACCTGATCAACAATTTTACCCATGTCAGATTTGCTCTAAATGCTTTGGTTTTTGAGTTATAAGCCAAAAACTGCATTTTACCCCCATGTTCTATTTTTAGCCATGGCGGCCATCTTGGTTTGTTGGCCGAGTTACCGGACACATTTTTTTTTAACTAAATACCCCAATGATGATTATGGCTAAGTTTGGTTAAATTTGGCCCCGTAGTTTCAGAGGAGAAGATTTTTCTAAAAGATTAATAAGATTTACGAAAAATGGTTAAAAATTGACTATAAAGGGCAATAACTCCTAAAGTGGTCAACTGACCATGTTGGTCATGTTGACTTATTTGTAGATCTTACTTTGCTGAACATTATTGCTGTTTACATTTTATCTCTATCTATAATAATTTTCAAGATAATAACAAAAAAACAGCAAAATTTCCTTAAAATTACCATTTCAGGGGCAGCAACCCAACAACGGAATGTCGGATTCATCTGAAAATTTCAGGACAGATAGATCTTGACCTGATAAACAATTTTACTACTCTAACAGATTTGCTCTAAATGCTTTGGTTTTTGAGTTATAAGCCAAAAACTGCATTTTACCCCTATGTTCTATTTTTAGCCATGGCGGCCATCTTTGTTGGTTGGGCGGGTCACCGGACACATTTTTTAAACTAGATACCCCAAGGATGATTATGGCCAAGTTTTAGTTCAATTTGGCCCAGTAGTTTCAGAGGAGAAGATTTTCCTAAAAGATTACTAAGATTTACGAAAAATGGTTAAAAATTGACTATAAAGGGCAATAACTCCTAAAGTGGTCAACTGACCATTTTGGTCATGTTGACTTATTTGTAGATCTTACTTTGCTGAACATTATTGCTGTTTACAGTTTATCTCTATCTATAATAATTTTCAAGATAATAACAAAAAAACAGCAAAATTTCCTTAAAATTACCATTTCAGGGGCAGCAACCCAACAACGGAATGTCGGATTCATCTGAAAATTTCAGGACAGATAGATCTTGACCTGATAAACAATTTTACTACTCTAACAGATTTGCTCTAAATGCTTTGGTTTTTGAGTTATAAGCCAAAAACTGCATTTTACCCCTATGTTCTATTTTTAGCCATGGCGGCCATCTTGGTTGGTTGGGCGGGTCACCGGACACATTTTTTAAACTAGATACCCAAGGATGATTATGGCCAAGTTTTAGTTCAATTTGGCCCAGTAGTTTCAGAGGAGAAGATTTTCCTAAAAGATTACTAAGATTTACGAAAAATGGTTAAAAATTGACTATAAAGGGCAATAACTCCTAAAGTGGTCAACTGACCATTTTGGTCATGTTGACTTATTTGTAGATCTTACTTTGCTGAACATTATTGCTGTTTACAGTTTATCTCTATCTATAATAATTTTCAAGATAATAACAAAAAAACAGCAAAATTTCCTTAAAATTACCATTTCAGGGGCAGCAACCCAACAACGGAATGTCGGATTCATCTGAAAATTTCAGGACAGATAGATCTTGACCTGATAAACAATTTTACTACTCTAACAGATTTGCTCTAAATGCTTTGGTTTTTGAGTTATAAGCCAAAAACTGCATTTTACCCCTATGTTCTATTTTTAGCCATGGCGGCCATCTTGGTTGGTTGGGCGGGTCACCGGACACATTTTTTAAACTAGATACCCCAAGGATGATTATGGCCAAGTTTTAGTTCAATTTGGCCCAGTAGTTTCAGAGGAGAAGATTTTCCTAAAAGATTACTAAGATTTACGAAAAATGGTTAAAAATTGACTATAAAGGGCAATAACTCCTAAAGTGGTCAACTGACCATTTTGGTCATGTTGACTTATTTGTAGATCTTACTTTGCTGAACATTATTGCTGTTTACAGTTTATCTCTATCTATAATAATATTCAAGATAATAACCAAAAACAGCAAAATTTCCTTAAAATTACCATTTCAGGGGCAGCAACCCAACAACGAAATGTCCGATTCATCTGAAAATTTCAGGGCAGATAGATCTTGACCTGATGAACAATATTACCCCCATGTCAGATTTGCTCTAAATGCTTTGGTTTTTGAGTTATAAGCCAAAAACTGCATTTTACCCCTATGTTCTATTTTTAGCCATGGTGGCCATCTTAGTTGGTTGGCCGGGTCACCGGACACATTTTTTAAACTAGATACCCCAATGATGATTGTGGCCAAGTTTGGTTAAATTTGGCCCAGTAGTTTCAGAGGAGAAATTTTTTGTAAAAGTTAACGCAGGACGACGACGGACGACGACGGACGCCGGACGCTAAGTGATGAGAAACCAGGTGAGCTAAAAAGCCTGAGTGTACGATATGGAACGAATAAAATAGTTTAAGATTGATAGCATTTATGTGTGCTAAAGCAGCGTATTTTTTTTAAAAGTATCGGCTATTGTATTTTAAACTTGATTTATAAAAACATATTTTTAAAAAATCAAATATGTATACCCCATATTTACTTCCTTATATATGATCAATTCTATTTTCAACTTATCCCAATCCCCAAATAAAATGCATTTGGAATATGAGGAAGAAAAAAGTATTTCAAAACGTTATAGAATAACGGACATATGCATAGAGGTCTTATAAAGGAAATCCGTCTGCATAAGTTGAAGAATTTTCTCTGATATGTTCCCAATCCACCTGTCTATAGATGGACTGGTATATGATGAGCGAACGGGTTAAACTCCACCCATTCAAGTGAAATAAATCAAGTAAAACAGTGAATTATTATTTTAGTAAATATAACATAGGAAGTGTTCTACTGAACAATATATGACAGTTAATTTTAAACAATTCATGCTAAAGCAACATTAAAACGTAAAAACAGCCTATAAGCCGAAAGAAATAATATAATAAAACTTGCCTCCATATATTTCTAGTGTAATTGCCTCACTCATTCTGGATGCGTGCTCATTAGTTGCGTTGCATGTATAATTTCCACTATCCTGTAATGTTGGTTCGTTAATTGTAAATGTGAACTTTTTTTGATGAATTCCAGTGGATATGTTGAAGACATCTGCATTTAAAATCGTTCGTTCAGATTGAAGCGTAACATCAAGTATTTTAGGGGCTGATTTCACTTCGCAATTGACATGTACTGATTTCCCAATGAATCCTTCTGCATAATCTGTAGAATTTATTATAAAAGGCGCATCTGTAAAAAAAAAAATTACCTGATCACATAATGGAACCATAACATTTGTATCTTTGAATAATGTAGATTATCGCTTTTTTGTGCATTTTTCCTTTGATATTTTTTGGTGATAATTTTTCATATCATGTTAATCGCTTGAGATGGAAAATTATCGCTAGAACCTAAGGACGCACGTGGTGTTGCTAACAAAATTAACATGAAATTGACAACGTCGTCACAGGTAAAATATCGATAAACAGATTATCATTGGTCATCTCAACTCCATTGCTTTTCTCGCTTTCGCCGTACCGGCTCAAGCGAGAACATCAATCACGTTGACATGATCATCGATAATCTATAAGTATATAAGTTGTTCTCAGAGATTTTTTGAAATGATATTGTGTTTTTGCAATGTCTCAGAGATAACCACAGCATATCCGTGGTTAAGTATTGAGTCAAAAATCCCGCCTTTTTTTTTTTATCTATTGTGACATCAGTTAATGAGATGGAAAATTTGACGGATGTTAATAGTAGATCAGATTCTGTTCGTATTGCGTTGTTTAGTACTTTTGTTGACATGTTTTTCTTTTTGTTGTTTCGGATCTTTTTTTGTCGTGGTGGTGTCAGTTTCTCTTTGACTAATGGGTTTTGAAAGTGCCGTTGGCATTTTCCGCATCTTTGATCAGTTTATAAATGACACAACGAGGCAAGCAAGGAGGGTACACACACATATCTTTCTTACCTATTAGAATCCACGATTATATGGTTGAGCGAAATTTGGATAGGGATTTCCATATTAAATGTAAACCCATAAATCACTGGGTCAATGTCCGTAAGGCGCATTAGGAACACAATTATAATATGTAAATAAAATATATCTGTTAAAATATATTGTACATGTTGCCATTTTAAATAAATATTGAAGACCCATTGGTGGCCTTAGGCTGTTGTCTGCTCTATGGTCGGGCTGTTGTCGCTTTGACACATTCCCCATTTCCTTTCTCAATTTTATTCTATTAAACTGATGTCAATATGAGGGAAAATATTGTAGATATATTAAGACAATTAGTTGCGAACCAGTATTTCATACTATAACACCAAATGGATTAATATATCTAATTGTTTCAGTATATAAAGTGTTGAGTAACGAACAAGTTTTGGAAGTCGTATACACCCCCTTTTTTTAGTCTTCCACATAAAGAAATATAACAAAATCTGCAGGTTCTGTGATTTATAAAAAATGCAAATATTTAACAAATTCAAACTCTCATAAAGGATGATTTTCTTTTTTACCCTCGACATTGGCTGTTGAAGAGAGTGAGAATGGGTAGAAGGTGTGTTATCCCGAATTTCCTTGAAGACAATAAAAAAACAAAAGCTGAATAATGAAATCCTGAAATAATAAAGCATTTTATTCTAAATCCCGAAAACATAATCATTGATCCCCGAGTCCAAACATGTGTAAATCCTGAAGTCACACAAAAATATAGACAAAACCCGACGTCCTGAAAAGATCTGTTCAAGAGTTCAGTTTATTTATATTGTCAGGGATTAAAAACCAAAAAAAATATTTTACACAAATTCGTCTTCAGACACGTTAATTAATATAGTAAAGTCTGAATTTGCTAGAAAGTGGCCAATGAAAGGCATACCATATTGGATGTAATTGGTCACACACGGACTGTTTTACCTTATAGAGGCAAATGCGGCACATCATAGATAAGATATAGTGTAACCAGATATCTACCAATTGTACCTACGATCTTAAATTAACCTGAAAACATCGACCGTTTATGCTGTCGACTTTGGAACCCGTCGGACAGTTACACATTACTCTGAGTTTTCACGGGAACGAAGGTTTTGCAAGTACTTTCAAGTCTTTGTAGTGATAAGTTCATCTTATATGTAATAACCCCTTCTGTAGTTTATAAAACATTGTTATTTATTTATGCCAATGTCATTCAATGTGTTTGAGCATTATCGTTCTTCAACACTTTGTACATTGGATAACAATGGCCATCATATATTGGTTGACAACCATATTTTGAGCGTCATGTGGAGACACTTTACATAAATTCAAAACAAATATATCAAAATAAAATAATTTTCTGTATAAATATAAAAAAGAAGATGTGTTATAATTGCCAATGAGACTACTGTCCACAAGAGACCAAAACGACACAGACATTAACAACTATAGGTCACCGTACGGCCTTAAACAATGAGCAAACCCCATACCGCATAATCAGCTATAAAAGGCCCTGATATGACAATGTAAAACAATTCAAACGAGAAAACTAACGGCCTTATTTATATAAAAGAATGAACGAAAAACAAATATGTCACACATAAACAAACGACAACCACTGAATTACAGGCTCCTGACTTGGGACAGGCACATACACAAATAATGTGGCGGGGTTAAACATGTTAGCACGATCATAACCCTCCCCTAACCTGGGACAGTGGTATAACAGTACAATATAAGAAATCCATGATTTTAAATCATTATATAAATGCACTTTTGATTGATAAATATATAACATTTCTGAGTAATAAAATCATCTGAATACTGAACTTTTCATTAAAAAATACAAAAATTCTCATTTGTAAAATATATATCTATATTGTTACTTTATTTATAAAAAATAAAATATGTATGCCATCATTTGTGATTACATGCTTTTTTTTAATTTTAAATAAAGCTTAAAATAATGCAATCAAATAAAAAAAAGGAGTATAAATTCTTTAAATTTCAGCTGATTATCAATTCAAATTTAGTTATCTTAAAATGTATGTATGATCAGTAGATGCTCTGACTAAACACAGTGATGTTTGCGTAAAGTGCACTCGACTATAAAGTACTTTAACTATAAAGGAGAACCGGACATTAATCAACTGATAAACAGGACAGCAGTTCTTACTCTCGTACCACATGCAGAGGTAGAAGACGTCTGGTTCCATGCATTGGAAGAGATGAAACCGTATATACAACAACATTTACAGACTACGTCAAAACAAACTGTGTTGATTGCAACACACAGTTATGGAACCATTACTAAACCGAAGAACCAAGGACGACAAAACACGAAGGAAGATCGCACAGCGGCTTACGGAAGATGATCCTTGATCCAAGTGCCACATTCAAAAATATATATGCTACGAAGTGACTGATATCCAGTACCATGCCGGGTGAGTACGACCAACAAAGATAAGGATATAAACGCAACTTAGTCAACGCCTACAAGAACTTAAAGATCGACATCAGAATGGTGAAGTAACTGTGTTTGGTATGCTGATATAAACACATTTAAAAAAAAAAAAATAGGAAATAGGAAATTAGAAGTCAATTCCAACAATACTATATTTATGATTTAACACCAACAGTATACCTATAAAGATTACTAATACGTTACGGTATATTAAAGCAAAGTAAAATTTTCCTAGACATTCCAGCAAATTTGGAATGAATTTAAAAAGAATGAATTTTACAAGTAAATTAAGATAAAGTCTCGATTGTTTAAAGATTACATAGCATCGAAATACATGTATGTGCATGTATTGTTTAATTTCATATATCAACATACTTTGTTGTAAACAGAGCAGACCCTGTTTTTATGCAACATTCCAATGACTCCACATTTTGAATAAATACAATATATAAATTATAAGAAGTCCGTTTTCTTTTAAGAAACTGAAAAAATAAACATATCATATATGCACAGTACCATAGCCTACTTTCGTTTACGTTGACCATTACACAACATTAAGTATGACGTAATATAACAATTAAATTCGGGAACGAGAATGTGCATTTTTAACAATAAGTTTCGTGCCCGATTTTGTTGCTTGGAGCTCTATTCCCCTGAATACAGACAAAAGTATTTTTAATGGAAATGATCATAATCTCAATATCTCTAGACCAGATAAGACAAGACAATACAAGTGTCTCCTTTTATGCATGCATTACATCCTTTATAAAATCACAAACAGTAAGTGGTAAAGCTAGGGATTCGAAAAAACTATTTACCATCAGGTCATTGATATTTGACCCTTGTAGTGAAATTGAAATAATAATATTATATCAACTGATACTCGTTCCAACTCTCTGTCAGATACTTAGTATGCTACTACTACTGTAGGTCACATATATAAGATATCTACATCATTGTATACTTTATATAAAAAAAAAACGAGCAAAATTTTGTAGAAACGAAAGGTAAACTCACATCCAAGTATAATATCGTTACTGCAGCTGGAATCTCTGGAATTGTTTGCACAGCATCTGTAATATCCAATATCGTCTGTTGTAGTCGTTGATATGTTGAGTGATGGTTCTTGTGGAGTAGATCCGTTGTACCGACTATCTGATATAACTATAAGTCCGTCGTCTTTCGTCCACCAAACATCCGTTACTTCTGGATATACATCAATCATGCACTCCAAATGTACGTCTCCACCAAGATTCAGCGGGTATATTTCAGATGTAACTTGAGGATTAGGGATTTCTGATTGATAACAAAATACACGTTTATATAAATGTATGTATATACTCATGTATATGTGTGTCTTTATGTGTGTGTATTACATTTTGTTCAATGTATTTTTTTCTTTTTATCAAAACAAACGCTTTTAATGGTTACTCTGCAGGCACACTTTTTTAATCAACGTTGAATCTTTGTTGAAATTAGGTTATACATTGATCAACAAACATTCAGCATTGATTCAAAGTTGACCATTCAACGTTAAAATTAGTACATTGTTTCAATGTTGAATTAACATTGTATTGTATTACCAACATTAAATCAACGTTGGCTAAACTATATATATATAACCCAGTAGTTATGGATACCAAATTGTAAAAACAAAGTATTGGGCACATCACAATTCTTTTGAAATGGACAACGACATTCACATAAAATAGAATATTCAATAGATTTATTAATAATTGTCATTGTGATTATAGAAATATAAATGAAACAATCACAGGGTATATCAGCATAAATTAATCATGAACTTTGCACCCCAAATAATAGAAATGCCAAAATTTCACCCCACCCCAAAACATAATTATAGAACCAGCATGCATACAGGATCATACAGTAAATATAAATATTTGTGAATAACCCCTTCTCCATAAAATTTGCCCCCATTTTCCGTGGGAGCTGACATCAAATATCTTGTTTTCATCCCTTTTTCTTTTCTATTATTTTTATCAATCCAAAGGGAAAGACATATACATCAGTACATAAACAATGGTTGACAACTTGTAATATAAACAACCGATAGATCTATTGGAATAA
Organism: Mytilus galloprovincialis; assembly: GCF_965363235.1. NCBI lineage: Eukaryota > Metazoa > Mollusca > Bivalvia > Mytilida > Mytilidae > Mytilus > Mytilus galloprovincialis. The sequence continues at coordinate 70,913,865 of NC_134839.1, forward strand.
TGATTTAAATTTTCGCGGCATTTTTAACATTTCTATTTTAAGACAAATTTAGATATGCTCATGCATAGTTGTTTTTGTTGCCAAAGTTTAAATGACCGCTTTTGAGACCACAAGGTGATTCTGCAGAGTTTTTATCAATATCTTTCCTGTATACAGCTTTTACATTGTTATCGTTAGTATATATAAATTGTTGCGATAACTGTAGATACAGTATCGTATTTTAGAAATGTTGTTATGAAAACTGTACTGAAAAGTTCAAATTTTTACACGAGGAAAAGGGGAATATTTAGCATGTTACCATTACCAATTTACCTTGCAACGTCTCATGATTTTTTTATCATTGACTAATCATTTGTTGATTATCTTTGGTTTACTTACTGTGTATTGCTTTGGTACCTGTTGTTTTATTCTAATCCATTTGATAGACCATCACATTGTACACATAATGTATACCTCTCTTTTACTTTTGATTTTCATTATCTCTTTTGTTTCGTTTTATATCGTTTACAAAAACATACTTTTTTTTTATAATTCAAGTTATACAGCCTGATAGAACGATAAATTGTTTTTGAAATTAAATCGTGCAAAACAACACTTAAAAAAACCAAACAACTTGTTTGATGGGTTGTTTTTTTTCAAGTACAGTTGTCATAAGTAAACTTACCTTCATATATGAGTACGGTTACATTGTCATCATTTTCACCATTCTCATTAGAAACTATGCACTGAAAAGTACCTGCGTCCTCAAGTATAAAATCAGATTTAAAAAGGAATAAGTTGCGAGAAGCTTCAGAAAGACTAACACTAAATTTATCTGGATGAGTTGTTTCATTTAAAACTGTTAGTACATTTTTTCCATGCTTGATCCATTTAAAACTGGTAATGTTAGTAAGCGATACAAAGGCACACTCTAATGTCATATTGTCGTGTCTATGTACAGACATATTGCTGTTTCTGGGAGTAATGTATACGTTTGGTGGATCAGAAGCTAAAATGACGAAATTATTATTTAAAGTTTGCTTTGTTACGAAAGAGAGGCGATAGATACAAAAAGAGAACTGAAACTCATAAACTGAAATTACATGGCAAAAAAACAACAAAACAATAAAAGACCAAGTGTAAATAGTATAACTACGGTTTACTTTTTTGACATTATGTTATATAGGTTAGACAATTAATATTTTTCAAAGGAAAAACACAAATTATAGAAATCTATTAGTTACAGTTTCATTAGAAGAAATGCAACATACTATATTTCTAAATAATCGTTATCAGTACAACACAATTCTATAGTGTGATAACCATTTCGATTATTGAAGCAGATAATGAAGTTAATTGGATTTATTACATTTATAATACTGGAAATGTATATGGCACTGACATCAAGGCAAAGGAGTCAATTCAAGCATATCCACAATACATACCTATACCAAGTCATTGATATAGCAGTGGTTATCCGTTTGTTTAATATATCTGAGATTTTGATTTTGCCATTTGATTTTTTTATCTTTCCGTTTTGAATATTCATCAGTGATCGACATTTTTGTTATCCTGCTTTTTTTTTTTTATGTATTTATACTAGTTAGTTGAAATTTGGCTTTGAATAATCTTTCAGTAACTTCAGTTGTTATAATCAGTGATATTGTTTGTCTTAAATAACCGGAGAATTAAGGCTTTTTCCCCTGAAGAAAAATCCCAATTTGAAAAAAGAATGGCTTAAAATTATTCCCATAAATACACCTTTTTTCCCAAACAATTTTGTTTTTTGTAATTGAGCATGAACACAAACTGAAAAAAACTCATTTAAAAATTTGTCATGTCTAAATTGACTATATGTGCAGATTTTAGGGTTCATTTATGTATAATCACTGACAATAAGGGGTCTTTATATTTCAAATTAGGGTTTACCTCTTGAAAGGGGGTCTGCAAATTGAACTTCCAGTCAAAATCATGGTTTATTATACATTTGTAAATTTCCCAATTTGATAAAAATGACGCATATTTTCCCAATAAAAAAGGGTAGACGTAGTTTTGAAAAAAGCCAACAATATCACTGCTATATAATTTTATTTGTATTTTGTCTTTTTCATTATGTTGCCATTTGTCTAACTAATGCCAATCTAATGGTCGACCTCTTTTCAATCATTGTTTCAAGTCTTATTTCAATGTAGCGCTGTTATTTAGAAATCCTTGTTTCGATGCAGGGTTACTTGCCCACGTATAAGTTTAATTGCATAGCTGATGATGCCTTAAGCTGGTATCATGACCATATTTTGTTACATGGTTGAGAGTTGTCTCCCTTGAAATTAAAATGCATCTTAGATATTTCTAAGAAATTATACTTCAGCTTAAACAAATACGGACGCAAACTTGTAGGAACATTACATGTTGGAAACTCACAATAAGGTTTAGAGTAGCGTATATTTTACGGTTTAGGTCATATGAAGCCTCGGTCCAAACAAAATTCCGTTACGTTATTGATAAAGACGGCAAAAAGCATATGATTGGAAGTTACATGTTCAACATGAAAGGAATTGACGCCATCTAGCGAGTTGTTTAAATGTTGGTTCGACTCATTCATAATCATTGTAGTTCATCTGTAGGGTAATGGATACCCCGTAGGATTGCGTACCAAACACGCTCAAACTCGTAGCTAAGAAACGGTTATCCCAACATTGTTCTTACTATGTAGAATTTATTTGTAATCATACGTTCTTGGCCATTTACGTTACCGTAATCAAAACCTATAAATGCCACAATCGTAATACATCCTAAAGCGAAAGTTTTTCTCATAGTAACCTTTCATTTGTTTTTTGTAGAACTTAACACCAATTCCTAATTTTGATAGTTTAGACGGGTTTGCTTCAAGCGGGTCGGATCTTTGAGTCAGTTGCATTTATTAAAATACCAAACGTCACTTCTTGTCATGTGGCATATAATGTCGCTTTCTGTTTTAACATCAAGTTCTGTTAAACTATCAAAAGACATTAGAAATAGAATAGTATTTAGGATTGTGACTCCCGATGCAAGTTAAGTTTGGTAAAAAGGATTCTGTTGTCGACTGCTAAACTATAATGAATAAAGACATTTGTAGTATCCCGCTTTTCAAAAGTCATAAATCGATTGTAAGAAAACAAATAAGGGTTACAAACTAAAACCGAGAGAAACTCAGCAACGTCAAGAGATGAAACCATATGAATTGATTTTTTTCGTTGGGTAGCAGTAGAAGCATGAAGGATAAACTATTTTTTTTATCCGCAAATGCATTGACTCAGGATTTGGTCACGAGCTTGAGGACATGATCTTCGGTCACTTAGTTGTTTCGTTGTTTTCCTCTTAAAGTTGATGTTTTCCCCTCGGTTTTAGTTTGTTACCAGGATCTGTTTTCTCCCAATCGATTTAAGACTTTTGAACAGCGGTATACTACTGTAACCTTTATTTAGTCTAATACGTTATAATGGGATAATTTACTTGCAGTGACATGATATGTCTTATGATAACCGATGAAATCATTGATCTGTAATATGGACACCTGATAAGATTTGATCCGCATACGATATCAAATTAACTTCCTACGAAGAGCCAAGCAAAAAGACCATTTTCTAAGTTTTTAGCCTCCTGAAATTCCCTGTTCATCTGGAATTTATTCACGCATAATGTGTACCAACTTCCATAACTATAGATGACCACACTTGTTACCTCAGTTCTGATAATCATTTCATAGATGAGATAACATAGGAAGAGATAAAAGGAATAGCCAAAATATCGCATTGCATAACAGACCAAAGCAACCAAATTAACTCGAGTCTTGTAAAAAAAGAAGAAATAACAATAACAATAAATAAATATAACTGTGTGTAGGCATACAATGAGCTAAAAATGTTTCACGTGCACCCACACCTTCTCTTTCGTTGTTCTTGACAATAAGTCGTAAAACAAAAATAAGTGCACATTGTGCCCTTGCTGTTGAAGAATGATTTCAGAAATTACAAAGAATAAAATCACTTTTTAGCGTTGAGTTATCTTTACCAATTCAGTCTAATACATTATTTATGCTTGGGGAAAGTGTACAAAAATAATAGCCATAAAAGAAAATTCCGCGAAATTCAGGTAATGCCTGAGGCACATTAATGTCATTTCAAATTATGATGTCATACAATGAACTTTCCAGCTGAGGGTATTTCAGATACGTGTGCGTTCTAAATTGTACCGTTTTTTGTATTTAAATGGAATTTGAGATAGGCATTGTGTTATTTTCTATTCTTTTACGTTAACCGCACATATATTTCATCAAGTCAATATGATGCTTCACGCTTTAGTTATTAGAAATAATTGATGCAAACAATTATAGATTAATTGGAAAATAGAGCAGCCGCAAACATGGTACATGTACAACTATCTCCGCTTCGTTTTTTTTTTATTCAAAGATAATAAAATCATCTTTTAGAATCGAATTAATCATGTCAAAAGTAAAATAAAAGAAGTACTCAACTTCGAGGAAAGTCCAAACGGAAAGTCCCGAATCAAATGGCGAAATCAAAGCTCAAACACATCAAACGAATGGATAACAACCGGTATATTTCTAACTGTCTTAGGGACGACATCAAAAGTTCAATGAAGGATAAAAAACTTAATTCACATAGTTTTTTCACTAACCCCCCCACCCCCCTCTTAACTTAATTTGGGAAAAATTGATTGACCCATATAGATATATGTAAAAATCAATGTCGGATAATCACATCTTGCAGCTGTTCAACCCCCCACCCCCAAACTATTTGAATTAAGTTTTTTATCTTACATTGATCTTTTGATGTCGTCCCTTAGATAGAAAATTGTGGATTAAACCTGGTTTTATAGCTAGCTAAACCTCCAACGAATATGACAGTTATTTCATTATTATTGTCGCATGCCGAGGGCCATATGAAATTTCTGACAAATATTTGGCAAGAATTATTTCTCTATTTTTTTTAAAGTCTTTTGTATAGGTTCTCGAGATTGAAAAGATGTCAATTTTTGACTCCGTTATTGTCGATACGATATCATCATCTGATAAGACACGAGCCGTACAAGATAAATGTCTTCCGGTTACACATACATGTACATACACATATAGTTTTTAGTTGGTCAAATAGTGTCTTCTTGTTATATGATATCTAATCATGCATGATACATATCAACTTTTGGTAACAAGTATCCTGGCAGGTGTAGGTATCTTGATGTAGTACTGCATAGGGACACCTGTATTCTTATTTTAAAGTTTTAAAAAGAACTTAAATTTAAATATGTTAACAACAGTAACTGTTTTAGGCAATTTTAGCTCCGAAAAAAAACCCAAAACCCAAAAAACAATAAAATAATCATTTCCCAGAAGTTGATGTGTATTTGTTACTTCCCTGTCTAAGTTAACAAACCTGTAGGACAATTGTCTAATACTAAAGTTGGTTCTTTAGCGTCACAATCAGGATGATCTGAAACAGAATTAAAATTAAAGAAATTGTTTTAGAATGCGATGAAACTAAACATTAAAGCATCCATAACAAACACTTGAATAGGGTTTATTTTTCGTAATCGAATACTTCTAAACGACTGGCATTAGTTTTCTTTAGCAAACTTGTTGGTATTTTTGATTTTCGAATCAACTTAACATTTGACTTGGTATCTTACTGATTTCATTTGCGTGCCACTAATAAGTCTTCTGAAGCGGAAACACTCGTCTGGAGATCTGGTTAATTTGATCTTTAATTTGTTTCAAAATGGAGCTTTATCATACACAATATGTTTTCTTTCTTTTTTTTCTCTTTTTTTTTTTTATTAAATCTTAGGGCAAAATTTTGAAATTTATTTGTTTATTTTAAGTATGATTAAGAACATAGTTTTTATATCATGAATACGAAATCTCAATGGCCATATCAGATCAATAAATAATTATGTCAACTGTATTTATATAATAGACTCGGTGAATCATATGCCTATGCATGAAGTGTAGTAATATGCTTATACATTACCGCGTGAGTTATACACGTACTTACACGCGTTAGCGCTATCTATATGTAACGTCATTGTATCTATGTGTAAAAGGCATGATCGTATTTCATGATTAAATCGTTAATTTGTCTGGACTTTCTTTTCCACTTCATATACACAACGCATTGTACAATATATGGTCATGAGATTGGTGCCGTGACCATAAAATCGCAGATACATACCAAAGCAACTACATTATTTGAAGGGACTAAAACGAGTCCACCCTCATCAGATGGTAAAAGCTTTGAAATTTCTTTATTGATTGGAGCAAACTAGTACTTGGATGTAATCAAGGATGATATCGTTCGAGGCAACGGTCCGACAGTGAGGAGCTCAACAATTGGATAGTTGATATCTGGACCACTTACATGTACAAGAGGACAACGCAATTCACATATGATGCATATATTATCTAGTCGTGCGAAAGAGGAATATGATATTAAGATGTGTTGGAAATTAGAGTCTCTTAGTATACAAGAAAACGACAAACTTAACACGAAATTAACATTAAACAATTCATATCAACATCGAAAACATATGATGATGGAAAGTACGTTGTAAAACTTCAATGGATTGAAGAATGTCCCAAATAACCGAGAAACGAGATGATTACAAGAGCAAGAACCAACAGAGTCATTAACCACTTTAACCAGAAACCAAACTTATTTAGAATCTAAGATCAGGAGAAATGCGCTTTCATCGAAAAGGAAGGAGAGAATGAGGACGAGCCACAGCGCATTCACTACATTTTGTTTTCCCCGGCAAAAAAGATTCTACAAATACTCCAATTGTAATTATGTTTAATTTAAGTTGTAAAGAGAACGCAAAAAGTCCCAGTTCGAATGACTGCTTTCATTCATATCTGCTAACTTCAAATGATATAACCGAGATACTTACCAGATTTCGTACTCAGAAACAGACATTGAAAAGGCATTTACACAGGCTGGACCGTGATGAAACTCGCTACTTTTGGTTAAGAGGTCCAACAGATAAAACCAGTCTGTTTTCAACTTATCGATATCGTTTCAAGTCAGTCTTGGAGCTACATGCTCACCATTTGTACAGAATGCAACCTTGTTATAACACTTTTCAGAGAATCATAGACCAACATTGTTAAGAAGTACATAAGACATGTATGTGGACAATGTTTTATCTAGTTTTACAGACGATAATGGAGAAGAAAGAAGGCTTTAACCCCAGATCATAGAACTCTCATTCTAATAGACTACGAGAACTTGCTGACACAGAGAACGTACTAGATTCAAGTAACGAGATCAACATACATGGAATGCGCTGTAAAGCAGCGGACGAAATACTTTTATTTGTAGAACTAAACATAGATTAAACCATGGTAGATGTAACAAAAAGAGAAATATTCTGAGACTCGTTATAAAACTTTGAACCGCTTGGCTTACTTAGTTACTTACGAGACAGTGAAAGGTAAGATACTAAAGAAGTCACTGTGGAAACGTAATTTTGGATGGTACGGACATTTACGGGAAAATGTAACTGTACAGTACTTCTTTATCTACAGAGCTTAATGATACAAAATCAGTTAAAATTTCCAGACAACTATACAACGATGGAATATCAACACAAACATCTAGTGTACACATTTTTACTGATGCTAGCAAACAAACTAGCTTGCGCGTGAATTATACAAAGAAAATATTCGCAATTTGGTATGGCTAAAAACTGATTTACACCGCTATAAATTATAACTTTGCCACGACTGGATTTGATAGGCGCAATAAATTGAGCGAAATTAGGTTAACATGTGTCCAATATTGTAGAAATGACAGAAATCACATTTTGGTGTGATAGTCATATCGTTCTTAGCTTGCTGTATTCATCGAAAATACAAAAAAACATTTATTGCTAATAGAATTACAGAAATCCATCAACTTATGGATTATAAAACTTGAAGGTATTGGCCAACCGAATGTAACCCCGCTGACTGTATTACGCGAGGTGTTTTAATAATGCAACTTGATTCAACGGACCAAAATGACTTGCACATAAAGAACATTGACCATATTGGGATCGAAAGTCCGTTTCTTTGACAACAATAACAGACAATTAAAGTGAAGAAATAAACCGATAAATTCAACAAAATGATCACAGATTGACAGTTGAAACGAAAGTTATCTATTTAGAGAAGTTTAGCAGTTATCCGAATCTACTTCGTATAATGTCTTACGTATTACGTTTTATAATAAATTGCAGAACACCCAAACAAAACAGTTAGAGAAAGACGAATTTTTAAACTGATACGGTATGAACAGTAAACTATTTTCATGAATGAAATCGAAATATTTTTTCAAAGGATACTACTTGACTACCTTTTGTACGTCAGATACTGTTATATATCGACAAAAAACGACTACTACGTTCCGGAGGAAGAATTAGTAAATGCTTTCGTTTATAACGAAACAGTGAAATACCCTTATTTGCTTCCGTCAAAACACCCGTTGGAAACATTGATTATTTTGGATAAACACTAACTTCAAAAACATAGTAGTATAAATGGGACAATAACGTTAAATCAACAGACAGTTTGGATTCCGAAAATCCGACAAAGAGTGAAAACCGCATTACTGAATTGGGTGACCTGAAGGAAGGTAATTATTTAACTGTATGCTATGGCTGACCCATCACCCCATTCTAAAGGATCTTCTTTGAGATGACCCGCCATTCAGCACCACAAGAGTTGATTTCACAGGAGCGTTACATACTATAAACCAACTTATTTTCGCGAGCGAATTATTTTCGCGAATTTCACGAGTAGAAAAAATACGCGAATATTTAAGATTTGGATCTCTCCTTATTCAACTACACTAAGTAAATAAGAATATCCCGAAATTAAATAGCCGCGAAGTGAACAAGAATAAGTAAATCGCGAAATAAAGTATCCGCGAAACTAAGTTGGTTTACAATATACGAACAAGATAAAAAGAAAGCGCACTTATTTCTATTTACGTGCGCCTCAACAAGGGCTGTTCAAATTTAGTTACTTCTGGATTTAACAACGCATTTGGTTTTATTACCATTTTTTCAGATTTTTTAACCATCGATCTTTATCAAACATTATGATATCTGACAACCCTTCTACATATGAAAACGTAGCGTCAGATATTTCTCCTATACAAACTAGAGGCTCTAAAGAGCCTGTGTCTCTCACCTTGGTCTATGATCATACTGAACAAAGGACACACATAATTGGTGAGAATAGAATTCATGAAAAAATTGTGTTTTGGTGATGATGATGTGTTTTTCAATCTTACTTTACTGAACATTCTTGCTGTTAACAATTTTCTCTATCTGTAATGAACTTGGCTCAGTAGTTTCAAAGGAAAATATTTTGTAAAAGTTTACATAAATTTACGAAAATTGTTTAACATTTACTGTAAAGAGCAATAACTCCTTATGGGGTCAATTGACCGTTTTGGTCAAGCTGACTTATTTGTAGATCGTATTTTGCAATACAATAATTGGTGTTTACAGTTTATCTTTATTTAAGAAAAAATTGAAGATAATAACCAAAAACTGCAAGTTTTTCTTAAAACTACCAATTCAGGGGCAGGAACCCAACAACGGCTTGCCTGATTTGTCTAAAAATTGCAAGGCAGTTAGATCATGACTAAATGAACATATTTAATAGAATGAGATTTGCTCTTAACGCTTTGAGTTCAGATATAATAGCCAAACATTGCATTTTATCCCTATGTACTATTTTTAGCCATGCCGGTCATTTTGTTTCGTGGATGAGGTCATTGGACACATTATTGAAACTACTACCCTTAAGATGATGGTTGCCAAATTTTGTTGAATTTGTCTAAGTAGTTTCAGAGGAGAAGATTTTTTAAAAAGATTACTAAAATTTTTGAAAAATGGTTAAAAATAGAATACAAAGGGCAATAACTCCTTAATAGGTCAACTGACAATTTCGGTCAATTGACTTATTTGTAGATCTTACTTTGCTGAACATAATGCAAATTACAGTTTATCTCTATCTTTTATAATATTCAAGATAATAACAAAAAACTGCAAAATTTCCTTAAAATTACTAATTCGGGGGCAGCAGTCCAATATCGGGTTGTCCGATTTGTCTAAAAATTTCAGGGTAGATAGATCTTGACCTGATTTAACAATTTTACCCTGTCAAGTTTGTTCTTCATACTTTGGTTTCACAGACATAAGCCGAAATCTACATTTTACCCGTATGTTCTATTTTTAGCCATAACGGCCATCTTGGTTGGTTGGCCAGGTCATTGGACACATTCTTTAAGCTAGATATCCCAAGGATGATTGTGGCCCAGTTTAGTTAAATTTGGCACAGTAGTTTCAGAGGAGAAGATTTTTGTAAAAGATTACGGACGACGGACGACAGACGCAGGACGACGGGCGACGGACGCAGGACGAGGGAGACGGACGCAGGACGAAGGAGGCCAAGTGATGAGAAAAGCTCACTTGGCCCTTTGGGCCAGGTGAGCTTATAGAAAAAGAATGATTATATTTGGAGTGAGGTATAATTATATATAAATATACTAGATAAAAAAATGATTTAGAAAATACGTTGAAGGTATAAAAAGTCATGAGAATTCTGAATGCAATTAGGTTATATCCGGGCACTCTGGTTCTAAACCTTCAAGTTGGTTCCATCTGGGTTTTTTGGTTCTGAACCTTGGTTCTATCCGGGTTCTTTGGTTCGAAACCATGGTAACTGGTTCAACATCCGGGTTGTTTGGTTATACCAACCCAACTTCTTGGTTCCATCTGAGTTCAATTCTAGATCATTCTAATGTCCCCGTTGAACTTGGATAAGATAACCGCAAGAATCCGAATAAAAAGATTAAGTAGGTCAAAGACGCTAAAATTGTTTTATAACATTAAACATTTATCTTCTCATTTTAATTATTTTGATTAGGAAACTAGATAAAAATAAAACATCATATAGATTTTAAAAATAAACCGAAATATATAGCCCAGTAGTCAGTACTTTTTGTACTGACATGAATTATCATTGATATGGTTTTATTTATAAATTAACAGTTTACAAAATTTTGATTTTTTTGAAATACTAAGGCTTTTCTACCTCAGGCATAGATTACCTTAGCTGTATTTGGCAAAACTTTTAGGAAATTTGGTCCTCAATGCTCTTCAATTTCGTACTTTATTTGGCCTTTTTAACTTTTTTGGATTCGAGCGTCACTGGTGAGTCTTTTGTAGACGAAACGCGCATCTGGCGTATATACTAAATTTGGTCCTGGTATCTCTGATGAGTTTATATACAGTATATCGAACATCCTTTTATTTAAGCCCCAGTCCCACTAGACCACGATCGCACCACGCTCACCGCGATCTAAATTAAATTTAGATCGTGGTGAGGTCGCGGTATGAGCGGCAAGAAAATCTAAATTTTCGTTGCTTTCACGATGCTACTACGTCCTCATTACGCTTCTACAACGATCCCGCTACGAGTATAACACGTTCTCACCGCGCTTATTCTGCGACCTTACTACGCTTATCAAGATCTTTCTACGCTCATCACGTTCTCACTACGACCATACCACGAGTTATCCGATTGCAACACGATCTTACCACGCTTCTAATGCGATTATAGCACGTTCTTACCACGATTACACTACGTTAAAACCGCGATCTTACTACGCTCTCAGCAATAATGTCAACATCGTGTTCCATATCAATACAGTATCATTCCTTCAGTTCTATTTCTAATTAATACGTAGATGCCTCGAAATTATACAATCAAGTCACCAAAATCTACTAGAACAGGTGGGCGTGGTGTTAGGGTTGATGTAGAGGCAGATGGAGCTCTGATAGTAACGAATCTTGATCAAGTAGAGATGTCGGACCGACCAATCCGACCTAATTTACAACCTATTGTAAAGATGAAATGACGATATTTTAGTGAACGATAGCATATGAAACAGATGTGTCAATAGATATAGGAAGATGTGGTATGAGTGCCAATGAGACAACTCTCAATCTAAGTAACAAATTTTAAAAGTAACAATTATAGGCCAAGATACGGCCTTCAACATGGAGCCTTGGCTTACACCGAACAACAAGATATAAAAGGCCCCAAAAATTACTAGTGTAAAACCATTCAAACGGGGAAACCAACGGTCTAATCTATATGAAAACAAGAAACAAGGTTGAGCCGTTAGAGAAAATGGACAAGAAGTCCCAATTACATACAGACAAACAAAACCTGGAGAGAATTAATATATTTTATGGGAAAATGAAAATGAGAATAATGGTCGTAGTATGAACGTAGTCAGGTCGTGAGAAGAGCGTAATGAGGACGGCAAGGGCGTGCTAGAATCGTACTATGGTCGTGAACAGCGCGGTATAGTCGTAGTGGAAGCGTAGTTTGGTCGCGGTGAGAACGTGATGATCGTAGTGAGGTCGTAATAACGTCGCAGTGAGATCGTAGCGCAGTTTCTCCGAATAGAATCGCGCTTTCGCTACGCTCTCACTACGATGGTACAGCGACCTTTGCGATCTTACTACGATCTTAGTGCGCTCTCACTACGCTTCTACTACGACCTGATTTGGCCACGATCTCACCACGATTGTTTTGAACATGTTCAAAGTTGGCCACGCTCATCACGATCTTGAAGACCTCACCACGACCATGATACGACCTTACTGAGATCTACACGATCGTACTACGATCATCAAAATTTGCATTTTTTTCACAGATCGTAGTGCGATCGTGGCCTAGTGGGACTGGGGTAATAATTCAGTCGTTCTGTTTTTATCTATTTTCCTTTACTCATCCCTTATTTTCGTTAATATTTCTAGAAGTTTTAAAACCACCAAATTAGGACATGTTGTTCAATTGGCCAACGATATGTGCATCTAGCCACTTCAGAGGCGGATTTGGGAGGGGGCCCTTTTGGGAAAAAAAATTGGTTGCTTATATATGGAATCACTGAGGCGTGACGAAATCGGGCCCCCTCTTAGGCAGCCAGTGGGCCCCCACTTATGAAAATTTCTGGATCCGCCACTGCACTTGACCAGTTGACGACTTGCAAATATATTTGATTGCACATTTACTTTCAAGTTCGACTGAATTTTATTTAATTGGCTTTGTAATAATGTCAGATTTGATAGAAATACATGTGAAGTATATGTAACAAATCGTTTTGTTCAAAACACCAGACTCAAGCTAGCGACCAATTCTAGCGACCAATCAGGCTAGCGACCAATTCTATCGACCACTTAAGTTAACACTCATCATAAACACATAACAGAACCATTTCGAGATATGTCTGAAAATCACAAAATGACATTATACTACAACGTTCTACTAAATTAAATATTTAATACGTGAGGTATCGCTATTGATAGAAAAAATACATACTTAATATACTTTGAAAAGGAAACATTGCAAAGGAAACACCTATTAATTTTGTTTTAATTTTATTTTGGATTCCAACAAATAAACACGAGTAGCGTACTTGCTTGCTGGAGGCTAATATTCTAAATTAGTTATTCAGTTTTTGAAGACTTTATATTACATGGTATTATACATTTATTTCAAATCGAGATTTTTGTTTTAACTAGATATACTGTTTCCAGATTAGATATTTAAAAAAAACCCTTTATGGTCCAAATACCTTATATTGTCCGGCCAGTTGATAATAAAACGAGTATAATACTAATATGGTCCAATCATACGCGGCGTACGATCAGACCATATGAGTATACGCATATGGTCATGATCGCACGTATATGGTCCAAATATTGATATGGTTCGGAACATATTCGTAAGTATTGTAAAACAGAATAAAAAAATATAAGTACAGCCGTTCAAATGTTAACTTACGGTGAGATAAAGTGAACAAGGAACTAGAAAAATATCGAGTATTTACTTAAAACCATTTAGGTTTGAGGGGAGTGGTTCTCAAAACAGTATAATGGGTATAGTCCAAGGCACTTCAGATAATACGGAAAGCAGTAAAACAAATAAAAATATAATAAGAAAGAAAAAACACAATGTATTCAATGCAAGTCAAAACATTTAAACTACGTTCAGCCAGATGCATTTTTTTTAATCTTTAATTCAACATTTATATACAACAGATATATTACATATTACTCAAAAATATCACAAGAATGTTTTAAGTATAATGACATAAATAATCAACCCGAAAATTAGAAAATAAATGTTATGAATCCTTCGGTTTCTAGTACTACAATGTTGTTCTTTAAAAAGTGTTTCTCAAAAATATTTCTCATACATCTTGCATAAAACAAGTATTCATACAGAATAGTTATATAATGTTTTATACTGTATAAGGTCAACTTTACTGTTGCGCCTCTTAAGTAAATTCCTTCTGTGAAGATAAAACTTTTATTTTTTTTTCTCGTTTCAACCTTTATTCAGACATTATGTAGCATGTTATTAATAAAGTGACCAATAAAGACAAAAGAGTAATAAGTTGTCTAACAGATAACATTTTATACATTATTCCTTATTCAATATATTCTTTTAAGATAAATTGTTCGTATTTTTTTTTATCAATTACACAATGCATTGTCAAGAAAAAATTCTGATTTAATGACAAAAACTAATGTTGTGTGAATATTCTTTCTTATCTTCTCATATGTGATCAGAGTAAGTTTCAAATATATATCTTTGATTTCGTGTATCGACTTGTTGTTATTTTACCTTTATTCAATCATTCAACTTATACATTTATAAATCTTTGTCAATAAGTATAATATTTAGTTCATTTTGGTATCAAATGAAAGCATATTCACTTAGGATCACGAAAGACCCGTGTTGAATAATAATCAGAAAAAAATTAATAAAAAACAGGGCATATTTCCCCCGTTGTATAGTTAGCTTAGTACCTGTTTTTTATTCTGAATTTATAGGGAACCAGAAGACAGCAATACACAGTTAGGAGTTTGGTTTCGCATTTTGGCCCCTGTGGATTTTTTATATATGAAAGTTGTTGTGCAATAAAAATCATTTTCAGACAGCTGACTACTAATTTAGCATTCAAAGGTGGTTAAGAAAAACATCAATGTTATTTTTACATGTTTAATGGGCTATTTTCTGTTTGACTTTCCGTATTTTCATAGCTATACCAGCCATAGGTCCAGAAATTAATGTAATATTTCTGGTGCACTTTCCCACCCGGGCATTTTCATGAATAAAAGGGTCTGGGACAAGCTTTCAATCCCACTAGGTGTGGGTAAAAACTTTGCCGTAGGGAACTGTACAGAAAGAGTTAAAATGTCAGCCCATACCCATTTCTGTATAGGTACCTCAAACTTTGGATGGACAATGAAGTCTTCAGGTGCACTTTCCCACCCTGGAATTGATACGAGTTGAAGATATGGATGAAAGCTATCAATCTAACCACCTGAGGTCAAGAACTTTGCCGTAGGGGGGTGGCAGTAAAGCCACTGCTGCCACCACCCGTAATGGAAAAAATTGAGAAATTGGGCATGGGGTTGTCAGCTTCTGGTGCACTTTCCCACCCGGGCATTTTCATGAATAAAAGGGTCTGGGACAAGCTTTCAATCCCACTAGGTGTGGGTAAAAACTTTGCCGTAGGGAACTGTACAGAAAGAGTTAAAATGTCAGCCCATACCCATTTCTGTATAGGTACCTCAAACTTTGGATGGACAATGAAGTCTTCAGGTGCACTTTCCCACCCTGGAATTGATACGAGTTGAAGATATGGATGAAAGCTATCAATCTAACCACCTGAGGTCAAGAACTTTGCCGTAGGGGGGTGGCAGTAAAGCCACTGCTGCCACCACCCGTAATGGAAAAAATTGAGAAATTGGGCATGGGGTTGTCAGCTTCTGGTGCACTTTCCCACCCGGGCATTTTCATGAATAAAAGGGTCTGGGACAAGCTTTCAATCCCACTAGGTGTGGGTAAAAACTTTGCCGTAGGGAACTGTACAGAAAGAGTTAAAATGTCAGCCCATACCCATTTCTGTATAGGTACCTCAAACTTTGGATGGACAATGAAGTCTTCAGGTGCACTTTCCCACCCTGGAATTGATACGAGTTGAAGATATGGATGAAAGCTATCAATCTAACCACCTGAGGTCAAGAACTTTGCCGTAGGGGGGTGGCAGTAAAGCCACTGCTGCCACCACCCGTAATGGAAAAAATTGAGAAATTGGGCATGGGGTTGTCAGCTTCTGGTGCACTTTCCCACCCGGGCATTTTCATGAATAAAAGGGTCTGGGACAAGCTTTCAATCCCACTAGGTGTGGGTAAAAACTTTGCCGTAGGGAACTGTACAGAAAGAGTTAAAATGTCAGCCCATACCCATTTCTGTATAGGTACCTCAAACTTTGGATGGACAATGAAGTCTTCAGGTGCACTTTCCCACCCTGGAATTGATACGAGTTGAAGATATGGATGAAAGCTATCAATCTAACCACCTGAGGTCAAGAACTTTGCCGTAGGGGGGTGGCAGTAAAGCCACTGCTGCCACCACCCGTAATGGAAAAAATTGAGAAATTGGGCATGGGGTTGTCAGCTTCTGGTGCACTTTCCCACCCGGGCATTTTCATGAATAAAAGGGTCTGGGACAAGCTTTCAATCCCACTAGGTGTGGGTAAAAACTTTGCCGTAGGGAACTGTACAGAAAGAGTTAAAATGTCAGCCCATACCCATTTCTGTATAGGTACCTCAAACTTTGGATGGACAATGAAGTCTTCAGGTGCACTTTCCCACCCTGGAATTGATACGAGTTGAAGATATGGATGAAAGCTATCAATCTAACCACCTGAGGTCAAGAACTTTGCCGTAGGGGGGTGGCAGTAAAGCCACTGCTGCCACCACCCGTAATGGAAAAAATTGAGAAATTGGGCATGGGGTTGTCAGCTTCTGGTGCACTTTCCCACCCGGGCATTTTCATGAATAAAAGGGTCTGGGACAAGCTTTCAATCCCACTAGGTGTGGGTAAAAACTTTGCCGTAGGGAACTGTACAGAAAGAGTTAAAATGTCAGCCCATACCCATTTCTGTATAGGTACCTCAAACTTTGGATGGACAATGAAGTCTTCAGGTGCACTTTCCCACCCTGGAATTGATACGAGTTGAAGATATGGATGAAAGCTATCAATCTAACCACCTGAGGTCAAGAACTTTGCCGTAGGGGGGTGGCAGTAAAGCCACTGCTGCCACCACCCGTAATGGAAAAAATTGAGAAATTGGGCATGGGGTTGTCAGCTTCTGGTGCACTTTCCCACCCGGGCATTTTCATGAATAAAAGGGTCTGGGACAAGCTTTCAATCCCACTAGGTGTGGGTAAAAACTTTGCCGTAGGGAACTGTACAGAAAGAGTTAAAATGTCAGCCCATACCCATTTCTGTATAGGTACCTCAAACTTTGGATGGACAATGAAGTCTTCAGGTGCACTTTCCCACCCTGGAATTGATACGAGTTGAAGATATGGATGAAAGCTATCAATCTAACCACCTGAGGTCAAGAACTTTGCCGTAGGGGGGTGGCAGTAAAGCCACTGCTGCCACCACCCGTAATGGAAAAAATTGAGAAATTGGGCATGGGGTTGTCAGCTTCTGGTGCACTTTCCCACCCGGGCATTTTCATGAATAAAAGGGTCTGGGACAAGCTTTCAATCCCACTAGGTGTGGGTAAAAACTTTGCCGTAGGGAACTGTACAGAAAGAGTTAAAATGTCAGCCCATACCCATTTCTGTATAGGTACCTCAAACTTTGGATGGACAATGAAGTCTTCAGGTGCACTTTCCCACCCTGGAATTGATACGAGTTGAAGATATGGATGAAAGCTATCAATCTAACCACCTGAGGTCAAGAACTTTGCCGTAGGGGGGTGGCAGTAAAGCCACTGCTGCCACCACCCGTAATGGAAAAAATTGAGAAATTGGGCATGGGGTTGTCAGCTTCTGGTGCACTTTCCCACCCGGGCATTTTCATGAATAAAAGGGTCTGGGACAAGCTTTCAATCCCACTAGGTGTGGGTAAAAACTTTGCCGTAGGGAACTGTACAGAAAGAGTTAAAATGTCAGCCCATACCCATTTCTGTATAGGTACCTCAAACTTTGGATGGACAATGAAGTCTTCAGGTGCACTTTCCCACCCTGGAATTGATACGAGTTGAAGATATGGATGAAAGCTATCAATCTAACCACCTGAGGTCAAGAACTTTGCCGTAGGGGGGTGGCAGTAAAGCCACTGCTGCCACCACCCGTAATGGAAAAAATTGAGAAATTGGGCATGGGGTTGTCAGCTTCTGGTGCACTTTCCCACCCGGGCATTTTCATGAATAAAAGGGTCTGGGACAAGCTTTCAATCCCACTAGGTGTGGGTAAAAACTTTGCCGTAGGGAACTGTACAGAAAGAGTTAAAATGTCAGCCCATACCCATTTCTGTATAGGTACCTCAAACTTTGGATGGACAATGAAGTCTTCAGGTGCACTTTCCCACCCTGGAATTGATACGAGTTGAAGATATGGATGAAAGCTATCAATCTAACCACCTGAGGTCAAGAACTTTGCCGTAGGGGGGTGGCAGTAAAGCCACTGCTGCCACCACCCGTAATGGAAAAAATTGAGAAATTGGGCATGGGGTTGTCAGCTTCTGGTGCACTTTCCCACCCGGGCATTTTCATGAATAAAAGGGTCTGGGACAAGCTTTCAATCCCACTAGGTGTGGGTAAAAACTTTGCCGTAGGGAACTGTACAGAAAGAGTTAAAATGTCAGCCCATACCCATTTCTGTATAGGTACCTCAAACTTTGGATGGACAATGAAGTCTTCAGGTGCACTTTCCCACCCTGGAATTGATACGAGTTGAAGATATGGATGAAAGCTATCAATCTAACCACCTGAGGTCAAGAACTTTGCCGTAGGGGGGTGGCAGTAAAGCCACTGCTGCCACCACCCGTAATGGAAAAAATTGAGAAATTGGGCATGGGGTTGTCAGCTTCTGGTGCACTTTCCCACCCGGGCATTTTCATGAATAAAAGGGTCTGGGACAAGCTTTCAATCCCACTAGGTGTGGGTAAAAACTTTGCCGTAGGGAACTGTACAGAAAGAGTTAAAATGTCAGCCCATACCCATTTCTGTATAGGTACCTCAAACTTTGGATGGACAATGAAGTCTTCAGGTGCACTTTCCCACCCTGGAATTGATACGAGTTGAAGATATGGATGAAAGCTATCAATCTAACCACCTGAGGTCAAGAACTTTGCCGTAGGGGGGTGGCAGTAAAGCCACTGCTGCCACCACCCGTAATGGAAAAAATTGAGAAATTGGGCATGGGGTTGTCAGCTTCTGGTGCACTTTCCCACCCGGGCATTTTCATGAATAAAAGGGTCTGGGACAAGCTTTCAATCCCACTAGGTGTGGGTAAAAACTTTGCCGTAGGGAACTGTACAGAAAGAGTTAAAATGTCAGCCCATACCCATTTCTGTATAGGTACCTCAAACTTTGGATGGACAATGAAGTCTTCAGGTGCACTTTCCCACCCTGGAATTGATACGAGTTGAAGATATGGATGAAAGCTATCAATCTAACCACCTGAGGTCAAGAACTTTGCCGTAGGGGGGTGGCAGTAAAGCCACTGCTGCCACCACCCGTAATGGAAAAAATTGAGAAATTGGGCATGGGGTTGTCAGCTTCTGGTGCACTTTCCCACCCGGGCATTTTCATGAATAAAAGGGTCTGGGACAAGCTTTCAATCCCACTAGGTGTGGGTAAAAACTTTGCCGTAGGGAACTGTACAGAAAGAGTTAAAATGTCAGCCCATACCCATTTCTGTATAGGTACCTCAAACTTTGGATGGACAATGAAGTCTTCAGGTGCACTTTCCCACCCTGGAATTGATACGAGTTGAAGATATGGATGAAAGCTATCAATCTAACCACCTGAGGTCAAGAACTTTGCCGTAGGGGGGTGGCAGTAAAGCCACTGCTGCCACCACCCGTAATGGAAAAAATTGAGAAATTGGGCATGGGGTTGTCAGCTTCTGGTGCACTTTCCCACCCGGGCATTTTCATGAATAAAAGGGTCTGGGACAAGCTTTCAATCCCACTAGGTGTGGGTAAAAACTTTGCCGTAGGGAACTGTACAGAAAGAGTTAAAATGTCAGCCCATACCCATTTCTGTATAGGTACCTCAAACTTTGGATGGACAATGAAGTCTTCAGGTGCACTTTCCCACCCTGGAATTGATACGAGTTGAAGATATGGATGAAAGCTATCAATCTAACCACCTGAGGTCAAGAACTTTGCCGTAGGGGGGTGGCAGTAAAGCCACTGCTGCCACCACCCGTAATGGAAAAAATTGAGAAATTGGGCATGGGGTTGTCAGCTTCTGGTGCACTTTCCCACCCGGGCATTTTCATGAATAAAAGGGTCTGGGACAAGCTTTCAATCCCACTAGGTGTGGGTAAAAACTTTGCCGTAGGGAACTGTACAGAAAGAGTTAAAATGTCAGCCCATACCCATTTCTGTATAGGTACCTCAAACTTTGGATGGACAATGAAGTCTTCAGGTGCACTTTCCCACCCTGGAATTGATACGAGTTGAAGATATGGATGAAAGCTATCAATCTAACCACCTGAGGTCAAGAACTTTGCCGTAGGGGGGTGGCAGTAAAGCCACTGCTGCCACCACCCGTAATGGAAAAAATTGAGAAATTGGGCATGGGGTTGTCAGCTTCTGGTGCACTTTCCCACCCGGGCATTTTCATGAATAAAAGGGTCTGGGACAAGCTTTCAATCCCACTAGGTGTGGGTAAAAACTTTGCCGTAGGGAACTGTACAGAAAGAGTTAAAATGTCAGCCCATACCCATTTCTGTATAGGTACCTCAAACTTTGGATGGACAATGAAGTCTTCAGGTGCACTTTCCCACCCTGGAATTGATACGAGTTGAAGATATGGATGAAAGCTATCAATCTAACCACCTGAGGTCAAGAACTTTGCCGTAGGGGGGTGGCAGTAAAGCCACTGCTGCCACCACCCGTAATGGAAAAAATTGAGAAATTGGGCATGGGGTTGTCAGCTTCTGGTGCACTTTCCCACCCGGGCATTTTCATGAATAAAAGGGTCTGGGACAAGCTTTCAATCCCACTAGGTGTGGGTAAAAACTTTGCCGTAGGGAACTGTACAGAAAGAGTTAAAATGTCAGCCCATACCCATTTCTGTATAGGTACCTCAAACTTTGGATGGACAATGAAGTCTTCAGGTGCACTTTCCCACCCTGGAATTGATACGAGTTGAAGATATGGATGAAAGCTATCAATCTAACCACCTGAGGTCAAGAACTTTGCCGTAGGGGGGTGGCAGTAAAGCCACTGCTGCCACCACCCGTAATGGAAAAAATTGAGAAATTGGGCATGGGGTTGTCAGCTTCTGGTGCACTTTCCCACCCGGGCATTTTCATGAATAAAAGGGTCTGGGACAAGCTTTCAATCCCACTAGGTGTGGGTAAAAACTTTGCCGTAGGGAACTGTACAGAAAGAGTTAAAATGTCAGCCCATACCCATTTCTGTATAGGTACCTCAAACTTTGGATGGACAATGAAGTCTTCAGGTGCACTTTCCCACCCTGGAATTGATACGAGTTGAAGATATGGATGAAAGCTATCAATCTAACCACCTGAGGTCAAGAACTTTGCCGTAGGGGGGTGGCAGTAAAGCCACTGCTGCCACCACCCGTAATGGAAAAAATTGAGAAATTGGGCATGGGGTTGTCAGCTTCTGGTGCACTTTCCCACCGGGGCATTTTCATGAATAAAAGGGTCTGGGACAAGCTTTCAATCCCACTAGGTGTGGGTAAAAACTTTGCCGTAGGGAACTGTACAGAAAGAGTTAAAATGTCAGCCCATACCCATTTCTGTATAGGTACCTCAAACTTTGGATGGACAATGAAGTCTTCAGGTGCACTTTCCCACCCTGGAATTGATACGAGTTGAAGATATGGATGAAAGCTATCAATCTAACCACCTGAGGTCAAGAACTTTGCCGTAGGGGGGTGGCAGTAAAGCCACTGCTGCCACCACCCGTAATGGAAAAAATTGAGAAATTGGGCATGGGGTTGTCAGCTTCTGGTGCACTTTCCCACCCGGGCATTTTCATGAATAAAAGGGTCTGGGACAAGCTTTCAATCCCACTAGGTGTGGGTAAAAACTTTGCCATAGGGAACTGTACAGAAAGAGTTAAAATGTCAGCCCATACCCATTTCTGTATAGGTACCTCAAACTTTGGATGGACAATGAAGTCTTCAGGTGCACTTTCCCACCCTGGAATTGATACGAGTTGAAGATATGGATGAAAGCTATCAATCTAACCACCTGAGGTCAAGAACTTTGCCGTAGGGGGGTGGCAGTAAAGCCACTGCTGCCACCACCCGTAATGGAAAAAATTGAGAAATTGGGCATGGGGTTGTCAGCTTCTGGTGCACTTTCCCACCCGGGCATTTTCATGAATAAAAGGGTCTGGGACAAGCTTTCAATCCCACTAGGTGTGGGTAAAAACTTTGCCGTAGGGAACTGTACAGAAAGAGTTAAAATGTCAGCCCATACCCATTTCTGTATAGGTACCTCAAACTTTGGATGGACAATGAAGTCTTCAGGTGCACTTTCCCACCCTGGAATTGATACGAGTTGAAGATATGGATGAAAGCTATCAATCTAACCACCTGAGGTCAAGAACTTTGCCGTAGGGGGGTGGCAGTAAAGCCACTGCTGCCACCACCCGTAATGGAAAAAATTGAGAAATTGGGCATGGGGTTGTCAGCTTCTGGTGCACTTTCCCACCCGGGCATTTTCATGAATAAAAGGGTCTGGGACAAGCTTTCAATCCCACTAGGTGTGGGTAAAAACTTTGCCGTAGGGAACTGTACAGAAAGAGTTAAAATGTCAGCCCATACCCATTTCTGTATAGGTACCTCAAACTTTGGATGGACAATGAAGTCTTCAGGTGCACTTTCCCACCCTGGAATTGATACGAGTTGAAGATATGGATGAAAGCTATCAATCTAACCACCTGAGGTCAAGAACTTTGCCGTAGGGGGGTGGCAGTAAAGCCACTGCTGCCACCACCCGTAATGGAAAAAATTGAGAAATTGGGCATGGGGTTGTCAGCTTCTGGTGCACTTTCCCACCCGGGCATTTTCATGAATAAAAGGGTCTGGGACAAGCTTTCAATCCCACTAGGTGTGGGTAAAAACTTTGCCGTAGGGAACTGTACAGAAAGAGTTAAAATGTCAGCCCATACCCATTTCTGTATAGGTACCTCAAACTTTGGATGGACAATGAAGTCTTCAGGTGCACTTTCCCACCCTGGAATTGATACGAGTTGAAGATATGGATGAAAGCTATCAATCTAACCACCTGAGGTCAAGAACTTTGCCGTAGGGGGGTGGCAGTAAAGCCACTGCTGCCACCACCCGTAATGGAAAAAATTGAGAAATTGGGCATGGGGTTGTCAGCTTCTGGTGCACTTTCCCACCCGGGCATTTTCATGAATAAAAGGGTCTGGGACAAGCTTTCAATCCCACTAGGTGTGGGTAAAAACTTTGCCGTAGGGAACTGTACAGAAAGAGTTAAAATGTCAGCCCATACCCATTTCTGTATAGGTACCTCAAACTTTGGATGGACAATGAAGTCTTCAGGTGCACTTTCCCACCCTGGAATTGATACGAGTTGAAGATATGGATGAAAGCTATCAATCTAACCACCTGAGGTCAAGAACTTTGCCGTAGGGGGGTGGCAGTAAAGCCACTGCTGCCACCACCCGTAATGGAAAAAATTGAGAAATTGGGCATGGGGTTGTCAGCTTCTGGTGCACTTTCCCACCCGGGCATTTTCATGAATAAAAGGGTCTGGGACAAGCTTTCAATCCCACTAGGTGTGGGTAAAAACTTTGCCGTAGGGAACTGTACAGAAAGAGTTAAAATGTCAGCCCATACCCATTTCTGTATAGGTACCTCAAACTTTGGATGGACAATGAAGTCTTCAGGTGCACTTTCCCACCCTGGAATTGATACGAGTTGAAGATATGGATGAAAGCTATCAATCTAACCACCTGAGGTCAAGAACTTTGCCGTAGGGGGGTGGCAGTAAAGCCACTGCTGCCACCACCCGTAATGGAAAAAATTGAGAAATTGGGCATGGGGTTGTCAGCTTCTGGTGCACTTTCCCACCCGGGCATTTTCATGAATAAAAGGGTCTGGGACAAGCTTTCAATCCCACTAGGTGTGGGTAAAAACTTTGCCGTAGGGAACTGTACAGAAAGAGTTAAAATGTCAGCCCATACCCATTTCTGTATAGGTACCTCAAACTTTGGATGGACAATGAAGTCTTCAGGTGCACTTTCCCACCCTGGAATTGATACGAGTTGAAGATATGGATGAAAGCTATCAATCTAACCACCTGAGGTCAAGAACTTTGCCGTAGGGGGGTGGCAGTAAAGCCACTGCTGCCACCACCCGTAATGGAAAAAATTGAGAAATTGGGCATGGGGTTGTCAGCTTCTGGTGCACTTTCCCACCCGGGCATTTTCATGAATAAAAGGGTCTGGGACAAGCTTTCAATCCCACTAGGTGTGGGTAAAAACTTTGCCGTAGGGAACTGTACAGAAAGAGTTAAAATGTCAGCCCATACCCATTTCTGTATAGGTACCTCAAACTTTGGATGGACAATGAAGTCTTCAGGTGCACTTTCCCACCCTGGAATTGATACGAGTTGAAGATATGGATGAAAGCTATCAATCTAACCACCTGAGGTCAAGAACTTTGCCGTAGGGGGGTGGCAGTAAAGCCACTGCTGCCACCACCCGTAATGGAAAAAATTGAGAAATTGGGCATGGGGTTGTCAGCTTCTGGTGCACTTTCCCACCCGGGCATTTTCATGAATAAAAGGGTCTGGGACAAGCTTTCAATCCCACTAGGTGTGGGTAAAAACTTTGCCGTAGGGAACTGTACAGAAAGAGTTAAAATGTCAGCCCATACCCATTTCTGTATAGGTACCTCAAACTTTGGATGGACAATGAAGTCTTCAGGTGCACTTTCCCACCCTGGAATTGATACGAGTTGAAGATATGGATGAAAGCTATCAATCTAACCACCTGAGGTCAAGAACTTTGCCGTAGGGGGGTGGCAGTAAAGCCACTGCTGCCACCACCCGTAATGGAAAAAATTGAGAAATTGGGCATGGGGTTGTCAGCTTCTGGTGCACTTTCCCACCCGGGCATTTTCATGAATAAAAGGGTCTGGGACAAGCTTTCAATCCCACTAGGTGTGGGTAAAAACTTTGCCGTAGGGAACTGTACAGAAAGAGTTAAAATGTCAGCCCATACCCATTTCTGTATAGGTACCTCAAACTTTGGATGGACAATGAAGTCTTCAGGTGCACTTTCCCACCCTGGAATTGATACGAGTTGAAGATATGGATGAAAGCTATCAATCTAACCACCTGAGGTCAAGAACTTTGCCGTAGGGGGGTGGCAGTAAAGCCACTGCTGCCACCACCCGTAATGGAAAAAATTGAGAAATTGGGCATGGGGTTGTCAGCTTCTGGTGCACTTTCCCACCCGGGCATTTTCATGAATAAAAGGGTCTGGGACAAGCTTTCAATCCCACTAGGTGTGGGTAAAAACTTTGCCGTAGGGAACTGTACAGAAAGAGTTAAAATGTCAGCCCATACCCATTTCTGTATAGGTACCTCAAACTTTGGATGGACAATGAAGTCTTCAGGTGCACTTTCCCACCCTGGAATTGATACGAGTTGAAGATATGGATGAAAGCTATCAATCTAACCACCTGAGGTCAAGAACTTTGCCGTAGGGGGGTGGCAGTAAAGCCACTGCTGCCACCACCCGTAATGGAAAAAATTGAGAAATTGGGCATGGGGTTGTCAGCTTCTGGTGCACTTTCCCACCCGGGCATTTTCATGAATAAAAGGGTCTGGGACAAGCTTTCAATCCCACTAGGTGTGGGTAAAAACTTTGCCGTAGGGAACTGTACAGAAAGAGTTAAAATGTCAGCCCATACCCATTTCTGTATAGGTACCTCAAACTTTGGATGGACAATGAAGTCTTCAGGTGCACTTTCCCACCCTGGAATTGATACGAGTTGAAGATATGGATGAAAGCTATCAATCTAACCACCTGAGGTCAAGAACTTTGCCGTAGGGGGGTGGCAGTAAAGCCACTGCTGCCACCACCCGTAATGGAAAAAATTGAGAAATTGGGCATGGGGTTGTCAGCTTCTGGTGCACTTTCCCACCCGGGCATTTTCATGAATAAAAGGGTCTGGGACAAGCTTTCAATCCCACTAGGTGTGGGTAAAAACTTTGCCGTAGGGAACTGTACAGAAAGAGTTAAAATGTCAGCCCATACCCATTTCTGTATAGGTACCTCAAACTTTGGATGGACAATGAAGTCTTCAGGTGCACTTTCCCACCCTGGAATTGATACGAGTTGAAGATATGGATGAAAGCTATCAATCTAACCACCTGAGGTCAAGAACTTTGCCGTAGGGGGGTGGCAGTAAAGCCACTGCTGCCACCACCCGTAATGGAAAAAATTGAGAAATTGGGCATGGGGTTGTCAGCTTCTGGTGCACTTTCCCACCCGGGCATTTTCATGAATAAAAGGGTCTGGGACAAGCTTTCAATCCCACTAGGTGTGGGTAAAAACTTTGCCGTAGGGAACTGTACAGAAAGAGTTAAAATGTCAGCCCATACCCATTTCTGTATAGGTACCTCAAACTTTGGATGGACAATGAAGTCTTCAGGTGCACTTTCCCACCCTGGAATTGATACGAGTTGAAGATATGGATGAAAGCTATCAATCTAACCACCTGAGGTCAAGAACTTTGCCGTAGGGGGGTGGCAGTAAAGCCACTGCTGCCACCACCCGTAATGGAAAAAATTGAGAAATTGGGCATGGGGTTGTCAGCTTCTGGTGCACTTTCCCACCCGGGCATTTTCATGAATAAAAGGGTCTGGGACAAGCTTTCAATCCCACTAGGTGTGGGTAAAAACTTTGCCGTAGGGAACTGTACAGAAAGAGTTAAAATGTCAGCCCATACCCATTTCTGTATAGGTACCTCAAACTTTGGATGGACAATGAAGTCTTCAGGTGCACTTTCCCACCCTGGAATTGATACGAGTTGAAGATATGGATGAAAGCTATCAATCTAACCACCTGAGGTCAAGAACTTTGCCGTAGGGGGGTGGCAGTAAAGCCACTGCTGCCACCACCCGTAATGGAAAAAATTGAGAAATTGGGCATGGGGTTGTCAGCTTCTGGTGCACTTTCCCACCCGGGCATTTTCATGAATAAAAGGGTCTGGGACAAGCTTTCAATCCCCTAGGTGTGGGTAAAAACTTTGCCGTAGGGAACTGTACAGAAAGAGTTAAAATGTCAGCCCATACCCATTTCTGTATAGGTACCTCAAACTTTGGATGGACAATGAAGTCTTCAGGTGCACTTTCCCACCCTGGAATTGATACGAGTTGAAGATATGGATGAAAGCTATCAATCTAACCACCTGAGGTCAAGAACTTTGCCGTAGGGGGGTGGCAGTAAAGCCACTGCTGCCACCACCCGTAATGGAAAAAATTGAGAAATTGGGCATGGGGTTGTCAGCTTCTGGTGCACTTTCCACCCGGGCATTTTCATGAATAAAAGGGTCTGGGACAAGCTTTCAATCCCACTAGGTGTGGGTAAAAACTTTGCCGTAGGGAACTGTACAGAAAGAGTTAAAATGTCACCTTCTGTATAGGTACCTCAAACTTTGGATGGACAATGAAGTCTTCAGGTGCACCCTGGAATTGATACGAGTTGAAGATATGGATGAAAGCTATCAATCTAACCACCTGAGGTCAAGAACTTTGCCGTAGGGGGGTGGCAGTAAAGCCACTGCTGGAACATTTTCATGATAGGAACTGTACAGAAAGAGTTAAAATGTCAGCCCATACCATTTCTGTCCCACCCCACCACCTGAGGTCAAGCTTTGCGGGGGTGGCAGTAAAGCCACTGCTGCCACCACCCGTAATGGAAAAAATTGAGAATAACTGTACAGAAAAAATGTCAGCCCATACCCATTTCTGTATAGGTACCTCAAACTTTGGATGGACAATGAAGTCTTCAGGTGCACTTTCCCACCCTGGAATTGATACGAGTTGAAGATATGGATGAAAGCTATCAATCTAACCACCTGAGGTCAAGAACTTTGCCGTAGGGCATAAAGCCACTGCTGCCACCCCGTAAATTGAGAAAGGCAAGCTTTCAATCCCACTAGGTGTGGGTAAAAACTTTGCCGTAGGGAACTGTACAGAAAGAGTTAAAATGTCAGCCCATACCCATTTCTGTATAGGTACCTCAAACTTTGGATGGACAATGAAGTCTTCAGGTGCACTTTCCCACCCTGGAATTGATACGAGTTGAAGATATGGATGAAAGCTATCAATCTAACCACCTGAGGTCAAGAACTTTGCCGTAGGGGGGTGGCAGTAAAGCCACTGCTGCCACCACCCGTAATGGAAAAAATTGAGAAATTGGGCATGGGTTGTCAGCTTCTGGTGCACTTTCCCACCCGGGCATTTTCATGAATAAAAGGGTCTGGGACAAGCTTTCAATCCCACTTGTAAGTACCTCTTTGATGGACAATGAAGTCTTCAGGTGCACTTCCCCACCTGGAATTGATACAAGTTGATGATATGGATGAAAGCTATCAATCTAACCACACTGAGGTCAAGAACTTTGCCGTAGGGGGGGTGGCAGTAAAGCCACTGCAGCCACCACCCGTAATGGAAAAAATTGAGAAATTGGGCATGGGTTGTCAGCTTCTGGTGCACTTTCCCACCCGGGCATTTTCATGAATAAAAGGGTCCTGGGACAAGCTTTCATCTTCCCACT